>NC_143439.1:44684512-44987542 GCF_987193195.1 Phasianus colchicus
TCAACTCTGTCTCAGCTGAACCAGGTCACCTAGTAAAACACTTACCTTTTCTTCAGGAATCCTGCAGCGCATGTTTTCCAAGTAACTTGATGTATTTTCTACATTGGTATATCTCAAAAGAATATGTGCAAAATCTTCCTCACTAATAGTGTTCATCCCATTAGAATAGGAAAGGAATTCTATTTCTAGAACCTCAGTTTGTAGGTTATCCATAAATCTGAAGCATGAACACAAATATGGAATATCAATAATGTTTTATATTTTTACAATTCTTGTATAAGCGTGTCCATTAAAAGAGTTGTAAAATACAAAGCCAAACAGTATGATACAAATTATTTTCCTTTTTGCAGCACTGACTGTACATTTGTTAATTCCATCCATTCCCATATTGACGTAATTTCAAATCAATGCAACAACCTTAATTCAAAAATGAAGAGTTTTAGCAAGGATTAAAATAAATTAGAAATTTAAGGATTATGTAATTTCCAGTTTGTGTTTTGCTTAAATGTTTTCAGTGGATCACTGAAAATGTTTAATACCTTAATTTAAAATTTTAATTTTATATTGGACTTTTTAATTTTTTATGTGCTAGACAGAAAATACCATTGGGTTGGTAATTTTGCCAAATCTATTCCCCATTTATTTAACTTAGATTGAGATTAATCTTACTTTTCTCTCTTTAACATCCTAAGTAGGATGACACAGCTCTTCCAGCCTTTCAATCTCACCTATTTTCCTTTCAGTACTACACTAATTTTATTATATTTCTATGAACTCTTTTTAATTTAACAACATATTTGGTAAATTCTGGACACCAAATCTGGCTAATGTACAAAACAGCTGGTTACAGCTCTCTATATAAAAGGAAATATAACTTTCCTGATCCTGCTTTATGTCCTAGCTATACTACCAATGACAAAAGTAGTTCTCTGGTCACAGTACTGTCCTGGAGCTTAAATACATTACTGTCAACCACAACCAATAACACTTCCCTCTTACAGGTTTCCAAATACCTGCCCTCTCAACACTGTAATGCTACTTCCTAATATATAACTTGACTTTTAAGAAATAAAATAATCTCAAATCAAAAGGATGCCTATGAAAAAGTGTAAGGAAAGCACAGTATTTCCCTGAGCCTCCAGTTCAGAGATTTTTTTTCAGCTGGAAAAGTAGTTTTGAATAAAACTTGATGGATCTTCTTTTGTGAATATGACTAGTAGGTTTTGACCTCATGGCATCAGTAGTATATTCTGGTGATAAATGGGCATTGTAACTAGATTTCATGAAAAAAACACTATTTTCTGTTTTTTGTTTTGAACTCACCACATTGTGATTTCCCTTACAATCCATATTTTTTCTAACCATATATTCTTTGTAACATACATGATATTAAGGGAAAATATTTCCCAAATATCTGATTAATTAAAACACACAGATAAAATAAACTATAAAGACAATAGATACTGGTACATAGGAAGCAGCATTGGTGCAGGGCTTTTTACTATACAGTCACGTAATCACTGAATATTCCATGTGGGAAAGAACCAGCTCATGGCTCGACACAGGACCACTAAACAACAGACCATACCTCTGTCTCACTGTTGCTTTTATTATATTACTCTATGTGCAGCACAAAGGGAAAATAAAATTTATATCCTATATACATTATATACATGAATGCATAAATTATATATATAGTAATATAATACACATTAATCAGAACAAGCATGCATTTCTTTAAAATAATTTATAAAATTGAGACTTACCTATAAAAATCTTCAAAATTCAGTTCAGCTTTTCCTTTCTTGCCAAAAAAGTGTACAAGCAGTGTTGTATCTGACAGTGAACTTGCAATATCATCAGTACGCTTAAATATTAGAATAAAAAAAAAATGTATCAAAGAACATGACTGGATTAGTTACAGAATGATAATTTAGAATGTCTATCAATACAATAGATCTTTCTATAAAAAGATTTTATGTTTCATGTTCAGAGTGTTTAAAAAGATTTTAGTATTAAAATTTGTTAAATTAATTTAGTCATACAAAAGAGCATTTTTCCACACAAAATAGCATTGAGGTGTTAATTGCATTCAGTAGAAAACACTTTAGAACAGCAACCTAATATTATGGATTCTGCAATGAATACAAAAAAAGCATAAAAAAACCATAAACTCCTGAGGAAAAAACTGCCCTTCTTTCTACTGGGCAAATATAAAGATATTAAAAAACTTACTTCATATAAGATTATATTTTCTTATACCTTAATTTATAGTAACTATGGTACTTTATATTCCATGAATACTCAATAAGGTGTACTTTATTTAATTCATTATCATAAACAGCAGATGACTACTATTCAAATCGTACTGTCATATATATTGAAAGCAAAATAAATATAAAAATAAATCAATCAATCCATGGAGTAATTTTTTTTTAATTCATTCTCCTAAAAATATTCCTAGAAATATGTTGTCTCTGCATCAGACATCAATTACTTTTATTTTTTAATGTGTAGCAATACCTTTTCCTTAATAAATATCAACTTTGAACACACAGACTTACAAAAGTAGAAAAAACAAATTCTGAGCATTTGTAACCGCATGACTATTATATGCGTGCATTTAACTTTTTTACTATATAAATATCCCTACAGCATCAATGTATGTGCATTGATCTTACCTCTTTTACAAAGACTCTTCAGATATTGAATAGCTAAAAAAATCAGTCAGTAAAACAAGGGTCTTAAACAAGCCATAGTATTCTACCATTAAAAGTATGTAGTTTTGGACAATAAGAAAAAATATGTGGCACTAACAACACACTTTCCTTTTAAGATCCAAGAGCTAAGGAAATAAGAGGAAAACTTTTCTGTACTATACTATCATCAGTTCAGGATTCTCAAGATTGTATTTCAATTACTTCAACTTCCTCCTTACTCGCATATTCTTCTCCAGGGAGAAATAAGATGACATAGGATATATACAGAGAGAGATTTCAAGTTCTTCAATTAAGACAGTGAGCAAATTAATTCAGAAAACTTATCACTATTTGTCTTTTAATATTGTTATCCTATACTACAGGACACAATACACTGAAACACAGATACCCTGATTTCTTATGTCTTTTAAGCAATTAAATCCCTAAGTACATTCAAACAATTTCCCTCAAGTACACTGAAAAGATATCAAATGTTAAATTACATCCTTTCATCTTGCAAAAACCTAAGACTTAGGCTGCATTCACCGATATGTAAAGAACCATTTAACAAATACAATACGTAAGGGTTTTTTGTTTTTGTTTTTGTTTTTTGTTTTTTGTTTTTTTACAATGCCCATTTGGTCAGCTTCACTAAAAGAACAACAAAAAACCCTAAAAACTTCAGCCTAGAAACTCAACCCTGTGTACTTCTCTATAGAACTGCAGGCAACTGAAAACTCTTTCTTTAGTCATTTAAAGCTATTGTTTATTGTTAATAACAAGTATTTTACATCAGTGAAAATGAAAAGACCATACCTGATTGCCTGCTTGCATACATAAAAACATGAGACTATTTATATATTAAAGTCTATTAAATAAGAATAAAAGCCTGTTTGATTTTGTATTCTGTGAAATTCATGTTTTTGATTAAAGGTCTACTAAATTTAATTTAAGTTCATGAGTGATGGCTCACTTGCAGAATCATATTCCAAGAATGAAATATGAATATTATGCTTTAAATTAAAGAGAGCTTTCTTACTGCAAATCCTGGGTTTTTCAATATTATCTCAGCCTCACTCATTTCCAGTTTCTCAGTCCGCAACTTAAGAACAAATTTACAAGCCAAATTCAGTAGTAAATGGAATATTCCAAAATGATGGTGTAGTTGCTAAATTAGGTAGCAGAATCAATACTGTAAACTGCCCTTGCAAGAAACTGAGTGCAAAGACCAACTTTTTTTTTTCCCTAGAAAGACCTTGTAAGTTGATTCTCACAACAGCAAACCATATTTACTGTCTTTTTCAACTTAGACAAGACCTTCTCAAAAAGCTACGAAACAACATAGACTCCAGTGTCAACTTGGTTTAGGCTATTTAGCACAGATGGCTACAGAATCACTGAGATGAGAGTGTACCTGGGAGAGATAAGAATATGGATGAAAGCCAGCTGGCTCAAACTTAAAACAAGAAAGACTGTTGTGGTGAGAAATGAGAAATTCTCAGTGGAGAAAATGAAGGACTTAAGATTTTTCTTCATAAAATCATTTATAAGTGAGCTGAAAGACCTGTTATACACTTTACAACTTAAACCAATGTTTAACATAGCTTTTATTAAGCCTCAATGACATTTTAATTTACAGACATCAGTCAGGTCAGAGGCATTCAGTGTAAAAATTATCTCCAAATCAAAGTCCTGTAGAGATTACCAACTATAAGGCCACTTATACTTGGGACTGAATTCATGTCAGCTGTAGATTAAGAATAAAGACAATTCAGAAAATTCATTTCCCCAAGTTCCTTAAATAGCCAATGAAATGAGAGTCCCTCTCTCTTCTCTCTGTCTCCCTTAGCTCAACAGACAGGAGCACTGATGTTCTGGACTATAATATTAAGTGACTTAAATAAGGACTAATAACTGGATTAATAGTCCAGGAGCTCATCAATTTAAAAGCAAGGAAAGAAAAATCAACTATTCTGGCTTACTGGAGGATTATTAATGCATTATTATGAATTATTACTATAAATATTGGTTTAAAATTGATTTCTTTAACACTAGATTCAGGCGATTTATTTATTTATTTATGTTGCAAAAACAAATTCTAGCTGAGAGGGGTACAAAGAAGGTGCATTTTGATATCCAGAAAATATGTGTTCTATCTTAACAATCAATGATCTTGTTTTTGTTTAGGCTACAAAACAAACTACAATACAATAGCAAACTGAGAGCTTTGATCGTGTTTATAGACACAACCATAACTAAGAAGATTAACACCAAAGAATACAAAAAAGCCCTACTGAAATTAAGTAATGACAGACTGGTATAAAGGGGCTATGAGTAAATTTAGCTTGGAATTTAGACAAGGTTCATCCAGTCCTCTGATTATAAAATATTTTCTGAAGAGAAACAACAGGGATGCTAATTGCTTTTAATGTGAAACATACATTGCTTATGAAGCAAAGGAAAAGACTGTTTTACCCTGAAGGTTTTTCTTTCAGTTCCACGTTCTCTCTCATTATGATCCTACTTATGAAGCGTGCAACTTAGGAGTAGACACTTGACACTCAGTGAAGAGATTGCTGTATATCCTTCAGTGCCACATTTTGATAAGCAATCAATTTCACCATACAAGGCATATGCAAGTTTAAAGGATTTAGTCTTCAGATCCACTTTAGTTATTGCAAAACAGGTCACGAAACAAGAATCTTAACAGAGTTCAAAGAACTATGGAAATGAGTTAGGCAGCTCAGGGATATCGCTAGTCCTCCATAATGATTCTGTAACATTCAAAAAGATTGACAAATATATGTCATGTTATACTGTAAACATTTCTGTTTTAATCCAATGGCTGTGTGGTAACTGTTTTTGTGAGGATAAGCTTGGATAACATAAATTAAAGAGTACGTTAAGGGCCTAAAGATTAAATGCTTAAGAGGCTGCAACTCTCATTAAGCTGTCGTTTAGGCTTGTTCCAGTGATGAGACAAAGGTTTCCTGAATGACTGCTCTCCCCATGAAATAGCGTCACTGTTATTGTTAGAAAATGCTTCCTTACAATAATGACTGAAGAGGACTTGATTTTCCAACTCTTTCAAAAGACAACTTTATCTTTACTTGGAGTAATAGCTTCAAGTTATTGCACTGCACAGAACCAAATCCATTACATCTGAGAACTTTCAGGTTTAAAAAAAGAAGTGTAATGAAGAAAAGAAACAAAACACATGGAATAGGAAAACAATGAGAAGAGAAATAGATAAAATAGCAATATGTTTATGGACCAGAGACAGAGGTTGCCTTATACCTCCGCAAGGTCTGAAAAGAGAGCTTGGCTTGTGCTACGTCTCAAAGTATCCCAGTAGCTTCTGGGGACAAGGTCCTCTCCTTCTGTTTTAAGAACCTGCAGAAGTTTCAAGAAGGACAATATAATAACAGGTAACAGACTTTAAAATCTTTTCTAATTGATCCTCAGAAACATGGCTCAATTCTTTTACTCCAACAAAAGGAAATTTCTACATCATTTACATCACTTTGTACAACAGAATACTGGTCTATTACAGATATTAGATTTTTACTCATATTGCAGCTGTGCCAAAATGTATCAGCTGACCCCACCTTCTCAAACAAGACCAATTAGAGAAAGCACAGATTGGAATTATATTTTTATAAGTACATGTGAAAATGGCCATCTAAATTCAATATTTTGCGATTGTTTTTTTCCTCATACATTTGTTTTGCCAAAATGTATTACCTTCTTATGATATTAAGTTTATTTCCTTATTGGTCAAAATATAAAAGCCAGTATTCAACTAGATATACTAAATTAATTTCTCAGAATCATTAGGATGACATCCTTATAACAACGAGGAAAATTAAAAATCAAACCTAATAAGCCCAACTTTAATTGTAACATACAAATCAAGAAAACACTGTTTGCATCTAATGAACTAAATTACCTTATTTAAATGAAAAATAAACGCAGAGTCTCTCCAAAGAAAAAAAATGATTACCATTTTGCTCTGGACTGGACTGCTGAGAAATGTGTAATATATCATTATCATGAAAAATACCATTAGCATTGAGTTGAAGGTTTACTGTCTGTGTATTTCACTCAATGCCAAACATAGAAATATAAATATATGGAATTCTCTAGATAGTTGAAATATAATATGATTTCTACTCTTCCATTTTCCCTTAACATTCTTCAGAACAATACCTCAGGTAACTGGTCTCCAATACACCTGCCATATTTCCACTAGTGATATAGTTACATGAGCAAAGGCATTAATTAAGAGCTTTTAATAATGCAGTAGGGCTCAGTGCATATGGGACTGTCACATACTAATTTGTCTCAGCAGTATTTTACATGTATAAATAAATGAATATGTATTTGACTGATTATATAATTTACATTTTTTGAAAAATAAAGTTCAATACTATAGAGGCAAGCAATATTTCTGCACCAAATCAATTTGTAACTTTATAAAATACAAATAATAATATACATTGAGAAGTGAATTCTTGGTTGCAAAATATTTGCTGGAAGGTATTTTTAACTTGCCTGCTCCTTCTAGAAGTTATTTACTTCCTCCTCTATCCAGTTCCATTCAACTCTTCCGTGAATTATCATCAAAGAAAAATCACAAGCTACTGGGAATTATGCCTTTGCTTTATATAAACATTCAGTCCTAAATTGCTCAAATAAAAAAATTGGTTTATTTCAGTGTGTACAGGATTAGGCCCTTAGGGCTTCAGTTTCTCTCTAACACTTACTTATCCCTTTTATATCTTCTAAGCCATGGGTAGGAACAACACCTTCCTTTGTTATGCATACAATTCTGTAATACATTTATCTTAAGTCTTTGCTGAACTTATTCTTTTTAACCAGTAGAATTAGTATTTTAGGGCATGCATATTTTCATTACATGCATCTCATCATCATTATCATGTTTCAGTTGGCATTTGGCTAGTAAAAGCACTCATGCAATACATGCAGAACTAGTCTTAACAACAACTGCAGTATGCACCAGAAAATGACTTGAAACAATAAACTTAAGCAAACAATAATACAAAAATATTTAAACCACTTGAATCTGCACTGCATGCATTTTTTTGCTAAGTCTTGACACTTCTCAAATAATTACAAATGTTTTCAAAGATGAGGAAAAGGGTCTAATGCATCTCTTTTGACATTTCCCAGACAGTTTAAGGCTGCAGTTCCTTGGTCTACAGTATCTTCTGCTCTGCAGGTCAACAACAGAAACTGAAAAGGAAACTACTTTTCTATTGAAGACTTTCAAAAAACCTGAGGATCCATTTTCTCTCTTGCCAGTTGTAATTAGTACTTGTCAAGTACTAATTAGTACTTGACTTGATGAAAAGGAAAAACGTAGTAAATATCTTTAAAGCACACTATTTCAATTCACTGGTGAAGACTGCATAAATTAAAAATATTTAGAGTACATACACTGTTAGTAGGAGTATGATATCCATAAAGTTGAATACGCTGACATACAGCAAAAATGCGCCAAGCCAAGTATCACATGTCAGTGTGAAGACAGAAAGAAAAAATAAAGACAACAGAATAGGTTAGGATATATTTTACATAATATCAGATTTTAAAATTTCTTTTTTAAGGAGACAGTGGATAGAAAAGGTTTATTTTTCATCTTATTCTTAAAATTTTAAACAGAAGTAGACAGTTGAATAGAACATTGTCAGGTGGAATGTTCCATTTTGTAATCACTACTTTTTCCAAAACTGAAGAATTTTTGCTGTAAACGTGAATATCTCAAATGAATGTTTGTTTTTTTTTTTCTGCTGTGGATTTGACAGAAACTGGACAGAAATTTGTCCATCAGTAAAAGTTTCTGCTACTGCTGCCATCGTCCAGACAAACCACAATCTTGTCTGTTTCTGACTTACCTTTCTCACGCACACATAAATTTGACATTAAATGAATATTCAATGATCCACAAAAATCTATTCACCTAATAACTAAAAATATTTGACACTGGTAATAAACGACATTTAATATAAAAATAATTATGAATATAAAGACTAACTTTGCTTATCACCTTTTGTCAGCTATATTAAAACTATCACAATAATATCAAGTATCAGGATCAGCATTTCTATGTTAACAGTTTTCCTAAGTTATGAGAATGGGAGCATAGTTTGCTTTTGCTGAAGAGATGCCTCGCTTTTATAGACAATGATACTGAGCCATTACTACTCAGTTTACTTAGATTTATAGATTCCAAATGGAATCCATACTACTGTCCTTAGATATAATAGAATATTCTAATACTCTCTTTTCTATGAACCACTTCAGTATTTTCCCAGCAACTGCAGTACCTGTTCTTCTTATGACAAGAGTTTGTTTCAAAAAAGAAAAAATTGATAAGTGAGCACAATATATCACTGCCCTAAAGATAAGAAAGTTGACTACCAGCTGCAACTACTCTAATTTTACTTACCAGCATTGCACGTTTTTCTTCATCTCCTTTTCTTTCTCTCTTCTCATTTTTTTTCCTGAAAATCTCCTGTAGCTACAAAACAAATAATTTTGTTCTTGTATAGCTTTTGGACTATTTCACATACATGACAGTCATTCTCCAAAGTTAACATAACATGCAGTATGAAAATGCAGTTCTTTATAAAATATCAATTATGCTTTTTTGTTTACATTTGTGCCTTCATGTTCCTTCTCTCATCTTAAGCATAACACAGAGACGCAAAAGGATTTTGTTTTTCACAAAATAATGCTAACTCTATTTAGAAGCACAATACTCAGAACATCCCCTTTAGCTTTGTATTTTAGCCAAACTACGTCTGTACTGGCCTAAAAAAAAAGGGGGAGTTCCAGCCTTTTCCACCTCCTCTAAGCACATCCTTTGTTGTCAGGTACTATTTAATACAGCTGTGCAGCTAAGCAGTCAGCTGGATCAATCCTTTTTACATGTTAGTTTCTAGACAGATCAGTTCTTACTCCTGCTGGCACAAGCATGGGCTGGAAACACCTGGTGGGGGCGAAACATTCTCTGTAAGCAGCAACAAACTACTCCTCAAGAGTAATTTATCAAGTACCTTTGTTTTTTCAAGTCTGTTCAAAGAAGACTTTTGAGTCTTGTAAAATACTTCTTTTCCAAATCTCTTTATATTAAGAACTTTAAAAGTGACTTCTGAGACAACCTCAAACACAGGATTTAAAAAATATACGTTTATTTTTGGAAATCACAGTCTTCATGTTATGATCTGTACTAATCTTTGTGAGTATCCATAGTCTTTAAATGCTTTTGTTTATAGTAATATTTTTTAATATTTCCAAACCATTAGAAGAAAAGTGTATTGTATTTATTTTTCCACAGCAGACAGAGCACCACTCTGGTGGTACACTGATGCCATCTACCAGTGAATTTCAGCTTTTCAAAAACTGCATAAAAAATGTTATACTGCCACTCCTAGCATGTGCTAATCACCAAATGAGCTAAAGTGAGTATGTACTATGGCTGAAAATTTTTTCCATCCAGAATATGGTATTTTCAGAATCGAATGTGATGGTGCGCAAATAATGGTAGCTTAATTACGCAGCTGTGGCAGTTGCTTCAAAGACTGAATTCTACCTACCATGAGATAAAAACACAGTACTGTAGTTACATGCATACAGAGCTCCACATGGATCAGAATGTGATCAGTAAAATGCAATGTGTTGAAAAACTCTGCAAAAAAATCTTCCAAATTCAATTGAATACAATATTTCAGAGACGGTAGATAACTAAGATAAAGGGATCAGCAAACTACTGCTGAGGTATGACAGTGAAAAACCAAATGAATGCAGCATTTAGAGACTGAAGTGCAAATGCTTTTGAAAATAATATTTTATGGATTTCCATATCTTTATAAATTGTCTGTAGTGCAAACACAGACCACAGTATTATGCTTGTCACTGTGCCTATTTTTAAGTACAGGATCAATTTACAGATCTTGGCCTGTCTTTTCATGTTTTGTGCAAACTTACAGGCACAAACCACTGCAATGCACGCTGACCAGGAGAGTCATGAGAGGACGTTTACCTAGATGGCCTAGAATATTACAGATAGAATATCAGTTTGCAACCTAAAACTGTGGAAAGAAGAAAAGTAAATGAAAAGACAGAAGCAGAAAGAAAATACCTAGTGAAAAGTGAAGTGACAAGCCATCAAGTAAAAGAGAAGAGTGGCAGCAATTGAAAAACTAAAAAAAAAAAAAAAAAAAAAAACACATCAAGGGAAAAAAGCAATGCATCCTTGGATGTATTTCCCCTGCCACTGAAGCAAAGAGAGTAGGATTCTGTTGCATTCATCATTAAAGCACTTGCTAAACCTCTAGAAATGGATCTTTTGTTCAGAATGAGTGCTATAGGATACCAGTGAGTAGAAAACCAAATGTGAAAGGATCTAGGAGTACTTTCATAGGAACATTGTTCCTATGGATGAGATTGACTGCCGAAAGCAGCAAACTGAAGATCTTCTGTAACAAGGGAACACAATCCTTCTGTTCCCTGACCTCACCCTTATGACATAAGCAAAGAGAAAAGCACAAACACCTGAGGAATTAGTTTACAAAACCATTAAAGCTTTTATCAGAAAACAATGAGTATTTTGCAGTTCCTTATTATTACGCTTTTTCTTGGGATTCACGTAACAGGTGGTCTCTACACCATTCCCTAGAAAGTACTACCTTGACTTCCAATTTTAAGATAGCTGATTGTCATCAGAGAAGAATTTTGCAAATGCTACATAAAGTTCATATGGCTAAGTTTACAGTCTCCTGCTTCCAAGTACATTGGAGATTATGCACAGCCATGCACTGTGAGTACAGATGACAATATACTCTGAAGCTAGCTATATTATGAGCTGGAGCATCATTGATTCAACTTTCATTTTCATATTTACTTTTCTTTACACAGACATCCTCTACTTACAGTCTTTCTTTTGTCTTTCTTACTGACACACTAAGCAGAATTAGACTCAGGTTTAATCTACTACACACATTTGTTTAATATGGTGCTAGGAGGAAATCAGTAAGTCTAATGTTTGAAAAATCTTTCTTTGCTCTATCCAGGAAACAGGACTATAAAAGCACACCTAGAAAGACAGATGTAAATATCCATCTTTAAGTGTCCTTACTTCCCTCCTTTACACACTTATTTACCCGATCTCATTTTCAGCAGAGGATTCTGGAAGGCAAAGGCTCCTGCTTCGGTTTCCTCTGCCATTCTTTTTATTACTTTAAGTTAACATCCTATGCCACTAGGTGGTTTGAGGAGTCATGAAAGATACTCCTTTTCTCCACTTGGACTATCAGCCAATTAACTCAAAGATGGCTTTTTTGGGGGAGGAGATGGTTACCGGAAATAAGCAAATAGAAACAAATGTACACTCAATATTATAAGAGAAAAAATGATTTGCAAGCCATACTTTGCTGGAAGTGGCAGCTTCCAAAGTAAAGGAAATATATTGTAATGGAGGTATGCCAAAAGAAAACAAGTGTGTCTGACCTCTCTCACTCACTCACTTGGTTGTACATCCTTGAAAAGGAGAACTGAGGAAAATACAGTGTGTTGAGGACAGTTTCTTTCAAGTTTCCATGTTCTTTAGGTTAGCACAGGTTACCTGGACTGAGCCACATAGTTTGAGTTGGAAACAATACAGAAATTGCCTGTACTTACTCAGCAGAAAATAAAGGCCTTGTGCTGTCTTCAGAAAGCCTGTGTAAACCACTAACCAAGAATCTTTAAAAGTTAATTTCTAAAGAAATATCAAAACTACGTTTGCCATCATCATGAGTCTCAGTCATGACAAAAACTGAATTTCAAGATTATATAAAAACATTAAAAGGCTGAAAGTTCAAACACTGAAGATATACATACCACTAAGAATTCCTTTTTGTCCACCATTTCATTGCCATCAGTATCAAACATGTTGAAAGCAATTCTAAAACCTGCATGTGGCTCTGCCAAAAAACAAAAATAATAATTCCTTTATTAATTGCAAAAAACCACATGTATGAAACCCTAAGAAATTATACAGCATCTTTTATAAAAACAAACATCCTCTGCTAGTTTAAATTAGTAAATTTGTGTACAGAGTAAATGCAAATCATAACATCAATATAAAATATTATTAATATTATGAAAACGTAAAGGATGCTCACAAAGTCACAGATTATGGAAAATATACAGTAGAAACAGAACATGAAAAATCCAAGAAAAATACTTAGCAGTAGTGGCTGTTTCAGCAGTGGATAGTAATCATTAGTTCATGATTACAAGTATGTTTTGTTTTATTAAAAAAACAAAACAGAACAACAAAGTTGCAGGAAATAGACTTTCTATGAAAACACATTGTTTTCAAAAGACGTTTTGAAAAAGTTTTTTTTTTTTTTTTTTTTTTTTTGCAAAAAAGTCAAAACAAATGATACTTTGATAGAGACTCAGATTTCTTGTTTATATGTGTCAAGACACAGAAATTTGAGATCAGGTTAAAATTTTAAATCAGTTCATAAACATGTGGACTCTGGCAGCAAACATACGTGAAGTCTTTGGACAACAGCTTTGCAGTATGGATGAATTATGCCCAGATTTAGTCCAGACAATGTAGAAATGATAGAAGAATTGATGCAGCAACTATGGATTGCAAGGGTTGAGGGTAAAGTACCTGTTCTGTTTCACAAGTATTGAAATCAGTTTGACAGATTTGCTAAAATAAAATAGATGTTATTGATATCACTGTGTCACTGACATCATCCTTTACACAGAAGGATGTAAAATAATACAATAATGATGCATGTTTTTCTCTTCTCCCTATACTCAATGTCCTTTATGAACAGTAAATTCAGTACATTCAGTACAGACAACTAAAAATTTTATTGGAATATAAGAAAATAAACTTGAGTTCTTAACAGGATTTTAACCTCAATCTTCTCAACCATCAGTAAAATGTGTTTTAAAAAATAAATGCCATAAAGCATAACACAAGATTCCTGTAGGACAGGAGAGGTTCAAAAAAACAAGGATACATCTTTTCCCTACTGAGATATGCAGGAGAGAACAAAAAAATAATATTCTAATGCACAGCAATATATT
Organism: Phasianus colchicus; assembly: GCF_987193195.1. Classification (NCBI taxonomy): domain Eukaryota; kingdom Metazoa; phylum Chordata; class Aves; order Galliformes; family Phasianidae; genus Phasianus; species Phasianus colchicus. Next base: position 44,698,333 of record NC_143439.1, read on the forward strand.
CAGACCTTAAAAATTTCTAAGGAAGAATTTTTGTTTGCCCTTCCCCCAAATACTTACTTGTTAAAATACATAAGAGGAATAAATATTCTGTGTAAGATATCACACCTAAAAACATCAATAGAAAAAGTGATGCTATATTAGTTTTACATTGTCTTCACATCTTAAACTCAAATGTATTAAATCTATGTATAAGAACAAACACTTTCATACATGTGGATATGCAAATTCTTTTTTGTTTACGTTAGCTGACTAAAATATTGACGTATTTAGTTGGTCTTTTTAGTTTACCTTTGAGTATTCTTGGTGGTAAGTACAGTAAGTAAGGCAAAATAACAACTACAGTCAGTGAAGAATACCTCACTAAAGAGAAGCTGATTAGATTCATGGTTTATTTGACTCTCTGAAAACCTCACCAATAACGACTGACAACACCCTAACAGCATGAGAACATTTATTCTGAAAACCTGAACAGTACTCACTCCTGACATACTGTTTGAAAACAGCTCTTGATTTTTACTAGGTGCTTTGTAAGAGCATGTCCTATGTTAATTGAAAGCTTGGTCTAATATTACTGATGAAAGCACAGCTTGTACTTTTGAATTCTCTTTATATGCTCACCTTCACAATAATCACCTAAAATTTTTACTAAGGCTCTTATTAAACAAAAATGTAGATTTTATTAAATGAGTTTAAAGCCTAAAGGAATCTGTGCTACTGGATTCTATGTTCAAAAGACCCATAAGGGTCTTCTGTCTAAACTTTTCATCCCTTGTTAGATGTCAATAGGCAATCACAGTATTGAATAGCGCTTCTTTTTGGAAATAAAGAAGGCAAAATTTAAGATAGAACTGAAGTCAATATTCAAATAGTATGTCCAGTACTGTAAGAGCCATACTGCTTCCCCTCTCCTAGCTCTTGGGTGTAAACATGACGTTGCAGAATCCTGCAGTTATTGGCTGTTTTTTCCAAATCAAGTTCAAAATATGATGCCCATGTCATCAGCATGGCATGCAAGCTCTTATTCTTTGCTGGTGAAATGCATAGCTAATGTTGGTGACAATGTTGAAAAACAGTGTTTTGTAGCTGAGAATTTGCTCTGTAAACTAGTGCTATTGTGCTTTTGTAGCTGTTGTGGTTTCCACGAAAATAAATAGGAAGCATTATATTCACAGCAAGCAATGTAAGTAGTCTAATGATTTTTTTTCACTGAAACACATAATTTAACCTCATATACTGTATTATCTATACAGATTTCACAATTATTCAACAAATTTAATTTCCATACTTCAAAAGCTGTCAAATTAAGAAACTTTTAGCAATATTTATAGCACAAAAAGTACAAGTTAATTCTTCCCTTTAATAATATTCACAAGGACTTTTTGCCTTTCCAGCTTAGCACTGAAGATTTCAAGAACAGTGGCAAAACTCACCCCAGGTACTTCTTCATTCATATTCTCCAGTAACACAACAATGTATCAATATGTGGCTAGAATTCATACAGTGCTTTGCAGTAATTCTTTGACAATACCTACTGAAGCCTGTTTGGACAGGCACCTATCAAGAAATCAGGTACCTCACAGGTCCTCATACAGTGATGTAAGACATTCTCTAAGACAGTCAATAAAAGTAAAAAAATGAATTTTTGTTTGTTTGATGACACTTTCTTTGTTGCAAAACAGAAGAAGGAAATGCAATTGTCAAATCATCCACCACAGGCATGAAGACAGCAATACAAAAAGCCTTGAAAGCATTCTCTCCTTTTGTCTGTACTGGTATATGGTAGCTGTAGACAGATAGTTCTGGTTGACTGCACTGACTGTTATGGGAGAGGGGCTCCGTAATTTCAATTGAACAAAAAGAAAAGCTTATACCAAAATCTGAAAGAATAGAAGGAGGTCACTCAAGGGTAAAACATAGCAAGACCTAAGGACAGCTGGTATAAATTTGTTTAGTGCAACTAATTCAAATAAATATATGGCAAAATACACTGATATAGGCCTTTACTACTTGCTTCATATTAAAACGTGCATGTTTTAAAGAAAATGAGTAAGATTAATCTGGGAGCACTCATGCCATACAGTAATGAAATTAAATCAGAATGGAGGAGACTTGAATTCTATTTTCATTCCTTCCATTGACTTACTAAAGGACTTTATTACACTAGTTTTGATCCTCTTAATTTCATCAGCTTCTGTCGAATTTCACTAACATAAAACTTAAGTATTGTTGAATCAAGACTATATTTTGGAGATGTTTTATTACAGACTTGCTTTTAACTAATTAGGTATTGACTTAACAGAATCTGAAGCTGAATTTTTATTTAATTAATATTTCAAGATTGAGCTGTTCTGACATCAGCCTAGAGCAAAGAAATACAATGCAAACATATGCCAGTATCTGTGTCTCTGTAGCACTGGCTGCAGACTCAAGGCAGAAAGAGTTAAGCAGTTTACAATTAGAGACTCATGAAATTCAAGCCTGTGAGCTGCTCTGAGAGTAGGGGCTTATCGACTCCATTAACAATGTTAAGATGTAGTTGGGGGTTGAACTCAATCTCTACAGGTACCTTCCAACCTCTGTAATTCTGTGTCTCTGTGAAACAGATGCATCAAGTAAATGCACATATTTGTTAGGAATTTTTTTGCTGGTATGAATATTTTATACATCTATACTGTTTTTCTTTATAGCAATTACTTGTGGTTGTTTTTGAAATTTTCAATAGTCCTTTGCCATAATGAAAATAAGCAAAAGAATATGTGGTTTATTTATTATAAACAGCTTTTGAATATTTGTACACAAACTATTACAGCTTTTTGAAGTGATAAAGCACAATAAGGAAGAGAATAAATAAATGAGAAGATGAAACCCAAAGTACGGCTCTTCCTTTGCCAGTAGTAAGAATTTTAAAGGCTAACAAAACTTTAACCTTCTGACTTTACATGAAGACACAGTATTTCTGAAACTCTGTTTTGAAAAAGGTATTTATTCAATTGTATTAGGGCCATTAATGTCTTTAAAATAATCACATCATTGCACGAATTTAAAAAAGTGAAGACATTTAGTGTCTTTACTGGAATATTCTGTCTACTTTCTATAAATAATTTTTAATTGGAACAAACAACGTGAAATAGTCAAAATCAGTTTAACGTATTCTAAAATACCAATTCACTTAAAGATGTTAGCTCTAAGCTGGCATGATTAAAACACCGCAGAAATTAAAGTGAATGTCACTATTCAGTAAAATGTAAAATACAAGACAATTATCTTTTTTGAAGATGTGACTCAGGTAAAAGCAGAACACTACTTCAGCACCACTAAATTAATACATCTGACAATTTGGTTCAGGAAAAATCACAGAATTGTAGAGTTTGGAAGGGATCTCCATAGATCATAGAGTCCAACCCCCCTGCAAAGCAGGGCCCCTACGGCAGGCTGCCCAGGTAGGCTTTCACATGGGTCTTGAGTATCTCTAAAGAATGAGAATCTACAACCTCCTTGGGCAGCCTGGTCCAGTGCTCCATCACCCTCAGTGTGAACAAGTTCCTTTGCATATTAGTAATAAATTCTTATTCCTCACCTTTCTCATTCAGATTACGGAAAAGTTTGGATGAGCCTTTCCAAACTGGTGGTGTTTCCATAAGGATCTGATTCAATTCCTAAAAAAATAAAATTAGAAAATTATTGACATGATTAAACAAAGACGTTACTGGATTATGAGTAAGTGCTAGGAAATCAACATGAAAGGAAATGCTTGCAACTCTGCAATTTAATTTAATTTCAGTTTAGCACACTGACTTTGGGAAGTACTCACATAAATTTCGTACATATGATTAATCCAAAAATTGCTCATCTGAGAAAACTCACATGAATACTATTTACAGAATTGGAAAGACACATAGAACTTTCATCAAAACCTCACTGAAGTCCAGGCAGGAGAACTCATCCTTAGCTTCAGTGAATATGTGCAGCAGTGAGTAACTTCAGCAGCAAATATATTTTATGTTCTTTTAAGACACTTGACCTGAACCAAAGCAAACTTCACCCACAAATATGAATATACTTTACTCTCAATACAGGGACACAGACACAGTTCACTTGCAGTTGTACAAATATAAAAGAAACGGAAACTTAAGAGGTACTTCAATACCACAAAAGGTACAGAATGGCATTAGTATTTCAGCTGCAACACTTAGACAATAAAGAAACTCAGTCAGGTATGAGCTGAGGAAGAAACTGACGGAGGTTTGAGGAAGTCAGTAAAATCAAGACAACATGCTTGAGCAGCTGTGCCTGATTGAGATTCTAGATTCAAATCTGTCTAAAGTGACAGAAAATTAAGAAATTAAAACTTTTTTTGATAAATGTTAAAAACTCACTCTCTTCTGCCACTCCAAGTTCACATCATGAAAATGCATAGTTATAAGATAACATGGGAATTATTACTCACCTGCTTGGAAAGGGATCGCCACTTTTTAGCACCTGCAACAAAAGACAAAGTTTGGACATATAAAATTCAGTTATACCAATATGGTGTCATTACAATTATAATGCATCCATACCCCATTTTCTATTCAAAAAAAGAGGTATTTTCCCCACTGTATTCATCAGATTGAAGCTACAGCCTGGTTCCAAAAAATTCTTATTATGTTATTAAAAAAGCAAGTAGTGTAATACATACATGAATTCCCAACGCTCAAGAATCAATTTGGATGTATAGTTTTTAATCAAAATCCAGTTCAGTGAGATAATATTTTCTACCTCCATAACAAACTGTTAAAGCATTAAACAGGAAATAGAATGCACTTGGTTAACCTGTGGCATCAACAAGTCTGAACTATCATTTAGTAACAGCAGTATTATTCAAATCATAGGGGAGACCTAGATTCCTGTCCCTACTTCACTATTCATACATTTTAAAGAAAATACAGGAAAAAAAAAAAAATCCTTCAAACATCACCAGAAACTAGGGCTCCTTTTAGCCACTCCTAATCAGACTCATGCTTGCTGTTATAGCTGCTGTCAAGCTCTATTTTTTGTAAGAAATTTTAACAAAGAATCTGAAAACTTCAGATCAGGAATTGCTCATCAGAACTGAAAGCTAATAATGGATAATAGCGAGCTGATATTTTTCATAAAGCCTTAAAATGAAATATCCAGGAGCAAATGAAGACACCAGCATTTGACAACAGTTGTCCAGAAACACGCAAGAATGCAAAACCTGAGGTTCATCTCCAACCACTCAAATCTTTGCAGTATTAAACTAAAGCACTGTGAATATGCAAATTCATGAGAGTACAAAAAGCTGTGTGCTATGTGGTAAAATGCATAACTTCTTGGTTGAAAAAGGCTCGTTATTACAGAGCAAAACAACCTGTAGAATAAGAAATCCCTTTCTTATGATGGCCCCCATGCTTCTTTCAATAACAGTCATGTGACAGATGCCACTCACTGTGATCTAGTTCATGGTTAGAAAGTGTCTGGAATTGCAGTTTTACATCCCAGTAATACTACTAAGAGTGTTTGTAAATCCTACCCCTACTATGGTGTGCTATACCAAGCAACAACATACAATCGACTAACAGCATTTTACATACTTTCCAGTTTGATTATGTACTATTAATTAAAGCCTCGTCTCAAAATACTAAATAAAACCAAATAAAGTAACCTCCTTCACCATATTAATTGCTTTGTGTTTATATCTACCATAAAAATAATTATATCTAGCATTCTAATCAGATAATTTCCCATATGTTTATACCTAGATTTGTCCTTCCAGACATACAAATACGCTATCTACATGCAAACATTTTACAGCTGAGTATTAGGCTATTTTTTTTTCTTTTAATATCTACCAAGAGTTAAAAGGAATAAAATATAATTTCCTTACTCTGTGTCTTTATAACAGCTGCTCAGAGTCAGAAGTTATACATTATAAAAGAAAATATACTCTTACCATATTAGTTAGTGTTTAATCAAAAAAGGAAGTGAATGCCCTCTTGACTTTTGTAGAGTTGACTCTATCTCCAAAGTAAACCAATCACAATAGATACATTCACTCCATCACAGATCTCATTCAGGTCTAGTATTATTAGCTTTTCTACAAAGCAGACATAAAGAGCTACTATTATTATTCTTCAAAGGGTGATTTTGCTTTATAGTCTTAATCCTTAAGAAGTCCAAGTGTACGTTCTTTTTAATATATAGATATTTTAACATGTTGGCTTGCATGGATCCAATTATTTATCATTAAAAGCAAAACTAAAATGATTCAAAAATACAAAATAAGTTATTTTATTCAGAAAAATACTTCATTTAAAACTTGTTACCTTCAGAGATAGATAATTAAGACTTGCCCAAACTCACAAAGCTGTACAAAAATTAAAACTAAATATTCAGAGATCAGAATCTATAAGTGGCAACACCTGCAGGCTGTTTACTTCATTTATTATTTCTTATTTGTCAGCCTTTTGCCCAAAATTCAGCCCAGTTCTGCCCAAGTATCCCAGATAATATGATTTCCACCAAAATGAAGTCATCTCCTTCTACTTAGTTACTGCCTCTTACACCATCCCTTAATCATCTCTGTCATGTAATCTCTGCTACTTGTGTACAAAACTTAAAGGCATATAGGTTAGTTTTGCCTAGTCTCAGAGATTAACTGGATGCCTGGGAAAGACTTTTATCTAAGCAAGGTCTTCTACACTGAATTCAGAAGGTTTCCTCACTGCTTGAACTCCTTATTTTTTCTCCTCTGGCAAGACAGATACAGAATACTCTTGGGAGTTTAACACTTTTTAAATTATAATTTTTTTTAAATCTAAATATTTCAGTGAGGGAAGAGGAAGCCTAAATCTAATCAGCGTGGAAAAGTCTTACTGGTCTACCACTCATACACTGTCATAAAATTGAGCTGAAGTGCTTTTTTAACTGATATCCAGTACATGCCACAAATGCTCCATAACCATACATGGCTCTGCTATGAGATGGACTGGGGAAAAGCTGGTGAAGCCCAACTCTCTGGTCACAGAAAAAGGACCCTGGAGATTTGGGCTGAAGAAGTAGTTATGAAGTGCTGACATGTAATTACATTAATTTCTGTGAAAAGAGATCTACCTTCTCTGTTTCAAATGGTGAGCAAAAAGGAGAATGAAGATTCACTTCCTGGTAGGAGTTTTAAAATTTTTCAAATTTTCACCATCTAAGCTCTATCTTGTGTCTTCATTGTTACAAAGAGTGATTGTACCTTCAGTTAAAAGTTAGGGGAGCTTTGATTACTAACACAATCAGCTGAAATATTTCCCGTTTCATTAGAGCTAAGAAAATAATGGGAAAAAAAACTGTAGAAGCTTTAACCTCTCCTCTGACTGATTTACCTGCTTTTGACTGTTCTCTATATATTAGTTTTCTTCCGTAAATCTGCGATGAGGCATTATATATGCCATATCTGAGCAAAGATTACTCACTTTTCTCAGAAGTTGTATGCAGCTACCAATGCACTGCAAGCCTGAGGGCCCAGAAATCAAACAAGATCAGCAAAAGGTTATAATATTCACCTTTCTATTTGGTCACTCTTTGATATTTAAAGCAAAATAAACTGATTAAGTGAGCTAAAGTTGATAGTTTATTTTTCATTAACTTGATTGATACATAGTGCTGCCTCTGTCTAATTTTAAATGTAGAAAGTGGATCCCCTGAGGACTGAAACTCCTACTCAAAGTGTGTTATTTAGAATACCTTGATATGCTTGTAGAATCTCTGTAGTGGGGAAAAAAAACAACAAAACAAACAAACAAAAAAAAAAAACAACCCAGACAAAACACACATAATCCCAAAACAACAGAACACCAAAACCAAAACTCAACCAACAAAACAAAACACAAATGATATTGATAATTTAGGATGGCAGAAGCTACAAAACTATATAACAACATTATTCTAAATTATTTAGGTTTCTTGCTTACTTTTCACATAAAGTTCACAAAGGAAGGAAATTTTGCAGCACAACTGTCCTGCTTGAAAAGAATCCAGAACTGTAGCCACATCAAAGCAAAAGGTAAAAATGAACTTATCTTTCACACCTACTGAGCTGTGTGTGACCTCTAAGACAAGAACATTTATTTAATGACTTCTGAGGGAAAACAGTTCACAAAGTAATAACTATCAGGATGCTGACTGCATGCATTTAAATACCATGAAAAATAAAAGGCGAAGACTGAGCATCTTTACATACCTATCACAAACAATAGTAGTAATCAAAAACAAATGGAAAAATAACATACGTCACCATCACGTCCACAGCAATTTTATCAATACAAAACTTCTGCTTACGTTTCGGTTCATCATTTGTGACAGCCTGAATGAAGTCATACGGAGTCATATACAGCTGTCCTTCAAATTCTAAACTGGCAAACCTACGAAACCGTTGCTCCCGAGGTGTTGCATAAAGGTGTAAATCTTCAAGGTCTGATCTGTTTTCTGTAACCTTCAAGGACATAAGGAAACAGTTTAAATGTATCATCTTACAATTGCCACTGCCATTCCCTACAAAGAAACTCTAAATTAAAGAGTGATAATTCGTTAAGTCAAATCCATCCAAATACTGTTTTACAGTAAGAGCTTAAGTGAGGATGTCACCACTATCATTTGCACTCTTCCATAATTTTAGCAGGTCATCATTACAAGGTGAAATAGTAGCAGGTCATCATTACAAGGTGAAATAGTGAAATTTTTGACACAAGCTAAGCTCATAGTCAAAAAAAACAAAAACAAAAACAAAAAAAAACTTAGGTTCATAGAAAAGAAACCAACTCTAACTCAAAAAGTCTACGTAACTTAAAGTGACTCTGTTAAAGTTATTTGTGGTCTCATATTTCCAAAAGAAAATGAAATACTTTTTAATTGCTTCATCATGTAGAGCACAGCTGTTGACAGTAATAGGCAAAAAATCTCCACAATAGTCCCCGGTGCAAATCTCCTATGATTACTACTGTTTCCAGGATCCACTGCAATCAAAGCTACTCACTGAGTCTTTGTAAACTTGGTAGTACAAAACTCTAAGTGTTCTCAATTGTTACATATGTATTTGATACTGTCAAAGATTTAAACAGAAAATATGTTACCACAAACTGAAAACTTTCTACAGCTCACAACCTGGCAAGCTCCTCTGCAGATTCAAGAGCTTGAAGAAAATGCATGGTTTTTAATTTTATTTATGTATTTATTTTAACAGAAATGAAAAATATCAAAACCAAATTGATTCAGAAAAGGACAAGCAATGACACAGGTAACTTCTCCCAGTATGTAAAAAGAAGAATGCAGTATCTTACCAGTGAAATAACCCATTCTGCCATTGTCATCATCATTCTTGTCATTTCAGACAGTATATCTAAAACACTTCATGTATCAAAATTAGCAAAGAAGAGGCAAATAGTAGCAATAATTTAACTAATATCTATTTGTCTTTTAACTAAGAAAATATCTAAATGTTTTTTCGTCTTTTTAAAAAACCCTCTCTCTTAAAGCCATTACCACAGGACTACAGCATTAACTCTAACTCCCAGTGCATTGCATGATGTTATGATGTGGAATACTGATAGAAAATCATGAAAGCATGACACCTCTTCCAGCAGCAACCTGCACCTACCCCAGATTAGCATGATAAAGAAACTACAGGCTTCAGTATATTTTTATTCTGAGGAATAAAAACACCAGTATCTTGAGCTTTCTAGTTTCAAAATAAAGAATCAGAACAAGCTGTTTATGCTACTGATCTAACATGGACTCAAAAAAAAAAAAAAAATGTATAAAGGGCCTAACTTTCTTTATTAGATCACTGGACTCATATATTAAACGTTCAAGTCAAGGCTAAGCAGGGTTTGGCTGCAGAAGACCCCAGGTACGAGCCTTAGCTAACTGCCAAGTAAAACCATCTACAGGAATACTATTATTTTTTTCCCCAATTTCCTGTTATCCGTTCATGAAACTTATAGCAACTTTGTCTTGCATAGACTCTGTAATTACTATGAGTTCCTTAATGTGCTAATTAAAAAGTCAAGACATTCTAATGTATAACCTCCACCCTTATCTTTCCAAGCATTCATTTAAAGAATTCTTCTCAACACAATTACAAAATACGTCCTCAGTGTTCTTCCCAACGCTGGGGGAATCATAATTCAGTGAGGCAAGTATGAGAATTTTAGCGATGTCATGATTTTTTCCCAATTAATTTATTTCACATTTATGCTCAGGTTAGGCAATCTTGCTGTATGCAGCAGCACTACTATCAAATCTAATAGACACAAGAACAAGACACAGAAAGCAGACACTGAGTACCTCAGGGAAGGTACTGTTGGCAAAGGAGTGAACATCATTCAATAGGATTCCAACTTCTGGATAAGCTCTTGAAACTTCAAATAGACTAAAGCTCTCTGTAATCACCAACAGCCTTCAAAAACTTTCTTGAAAGTACATATCTTTGAGAAACAAAAGAAATTTTTCTATACTTCTATTTATTAATCCTCTTAATCAGACTTTCCTAACAAGTACAAGGATTTCATATCATATTACCTTTGGAAAACTGGACATAGTCATTTCCTTCAAGCAGACTGTCATGCACCTCCCAACAGCAGTAATATGTTACAAGTAGCAGGTCAGCCCCTGTTTATCTGTACATGTATACCAATCTGCTTCCCTGCACTAGCAGGAAAAAACAAGAACATAGCTGATGGCCATTAATTCCCATCCTTCCACCTTCACAAAGGAAATGGACATAATTGGGCAAGAGGGGCCTGAGAGCTCTCACAAACAATGCATTAGCATCTTCACAATCTCACAAAAACCTACGCACTGAGAGTTGTAATCAAACAGCTCATAGCTCACATCCTTCTGCCCTTCCTCTTTCCAATTCAGTGTCTCGTTGCTTGGTATTTGTCCTCCCACATCTTATGTTATGCCTTTTCTCAAGCACAGTGCCAATCCAACAGCAGCATTTTGAAGTGCTGCTATGTACAGTCCCAGCTTCCAGCTGCCTTCTGCAGAATCAGGACCAGATAGATTACAGCTTAATTTATATCAGCCAAGGAGGAAAAGAAAAAAAAAAGCGCCAAACAAAATTGCCTTAGACTAATTTCTTGCTGTTTTTAACATTCCCATCATACAAAAGTACATACACATGCCTAATATACAGAGATACTTAAAAGCACTTCCTAAAATGAATTAAAAGACTTTCACACAAACCAGCACCACACAAAGGATACAATGCGAAACACTTTCCAGAAATCCATTTTAACATCAATTTAATTTTTATTTACCATGTTTTGATAAGCTGAAGACCAAACTAATTTTGACGAGGTAATTCTCCAAGTGGGAGTATCATGCTTCAATTACACATGCGTTCCACTGACAGTCTCTGCTTATTACAAACAGCATGAAGTATCTGCTAAAGGCATCCAAAGTTTCAAATTAATTATGCAAATGAAAACATGATAACAATGCTGTCTCACTAACATATTCCAAAGACTTCATATAATTCCTAAGATCCATTTTCTAGAAGCGTCACATTTAGAGAAGATAAAGTAAGCGCAATGCCACCACATCTCACAGAGCAGCAGTCCTTCTTCATTACAGTCACCCAACATTCTGAAGTCAATCAGCTTTGAACACACACCTTGTAGCACCTGTTTTTAAAGTAATATCCCCCTGTATTTTCTCCATTTAATCACAGCAGAAACGTAAGCGTGGCAAATCTAGGCTTTCTATCAAGCAAAATTGCTGTCTAAAACTGATCCCCATTTTTGGTTCATCTTTCACATACTAACCACCAGTAGAGAGCTGACGAACAGCCATGAAAGTCCAGTGCACTGACCAAACATTTCCACATACTACTCACACTTCCTCAAAGCATGGCTGAACCTCCATTTCTGGTCCCATATCTGCCTGACTGGCTCTCTTATCTCAGATCCCTGATCCGTCTGAATTTGGCACAATATGTATTAACCTGTATGGCCTAGCAGTGAAATCCATGCAGTAACTCTGCTGCTGTAAGATGGCCTAACGCTCACATAGTGACATCAAAGCAATTAAAACGTTGCAGTAGATATGACCTCAAACTACTTGAAAATATTGGTAAATGGTAATTATACAGCTGGGGTTCAGTAGAATAAGATATAGAAGATATAATATGACATAATTACCTTTCTTACTAAAAAACACAACAGAAACACTCTTTGCCCAGTGTTGGTCTCACATCCGGTTAAGACAGAAATTCAGAAGTTTTGCTCTGTGGCCAAACTTTTCCACTGAGACAAGCTTAAACACCAGATATAAGATTTACTGTTTGGAAAAAAATAAAATTCCAAAGAATCTATTATCAAACCCCAGAATAATACTCCAATACTCAGATCCTAAGAATATCTACAACTAATGGAAAATATTTTACAAACAAACAGATAAAAATATACATACTGAGTATGCATATATATGAAGCAAATAGCTTCAGCAGTATCACAAAAAACCCACCAGTTTGATGTATTCCAAGTCAAATTAGTGTTCTTTTGCTTTTGTCCAACTGACATGAAGGTGAACCTATTTTAAAGCCAACATTTGCTATTAGAAGTACCTCTGCTTGCAGTCAAAAGTATGTTATGTTACAGCAGTTTAATCTTTAAGTAATTTATTTCAAGTGAGTGCATTTCTTTGAATTTTGCTTGCAAGTAATCTGTCTTCCATCAATGAGAACCTGTGCAAATTATTAAAATAAAAAGGCTTTCAAAGCACTGCTGTTTCTTACTTCCTTCACTTAAATTTGACTTGAGGCTTATTTAATATGCTCCCATGTAGATAAAAGTAGCACAGTTTTGTTTTCATGCTGGGTGGCCAAAAGGTTAAACGTCATGTTCCCAGTGTGGGAAAATCCCTGAAGAAGACAAAACTGTTTTGATGCTTACAGAAATTATATTTCTAGTAGAGTACTTAGATGTAGAACCACCACCAGTTCTGTTAGTTGATCCCTCTTCTCTGAGATAAGAACATTATTATATTAAAATATTTATAACATAGGAAGCTGGAATGTGTTTTAAATGTTGAGAAAAGGGCCCTTTTCAAATAAAATACTGTTACAGGAAATTCTTGAGGTAACAGTGTTTATCCATAAGCACAGATTCTTGAAATCTTCCAAAATAAATATTACACTCAGATATTCTCCAACAGTCCCTCTTACATGAGTCTGACATGCAACTTACTCAAACTCCAGAAGTTCTTCCAGAAGTTTCAGTTAGTACATATGTTTTGCTGTACCGGTCCATATATTTTGCTGCCTGCAAGACTGAAACGTGCAGTATCCCAAACATATAGCATACCTTTTTAACATCTTAAGGAACACAGAAGTAATGCCAAGAGGTAAACATGCCTTTTCCTTCAACACAACTCTTGCTGCAGCTGGCTGGCAAGCACTAACCTCATCAGGGTGATTACACAATGAGGAGCTTCATACAACATCAACCAAAGAGCCAACCACTTTTCCACATTTGGCAATTGATCTGCTGCATGAAACACACAATGTGTATGGAAAACAGTTAACTACAAGTGATCCTTGTGAAAATGATCCTTTATGCATCTCCTAGAGCAGGCAAAACAGCCTGCTCCCTAAGGGAATTTGCCTTATGTTTTGGAGTTAACGTCTTGGTCTTCATTTGACAGTGTTGGAAATATATGATGTAATCCACTCAGAAATGTGCTGCTACAAATAAACTTGACCTTTTCAGTGCTTTCTCAGACAGTTTGACACTACTGCTGAGGTAGAAGGAAAAGAAAAGCCTCTAGAAACATCCAAAGTATGCAGCTTCTCCTGGAAATGAAGTGTGTCTTCACGAAACCTGATAAAGCAGATTCTCTGTACCTCACTCCTCAACCACTTTTTAAATTTCTAAATCACCTCTGAAGTAAGTGATTCAAGGCTGTTTCATGAAGTCTGGATTCCATAAAGGCATTTGCTACCTTTATGGAATGACAGCACAGTTACAAAAAAGAACTCTTTGGGGATGCTAAATATGTCATCGTTCGTATTTCCAAGAAAATATTAGTAAACTATAGAAATGAAAGTGGAAGCAAGGAATATGAAAGCAAGGAAGTGGAAGACAAATATTCTGACACTGGCTTGTGTTTTTCTGATACTGTTATATTTTGGTGAAAAAGCATGGTACACAGCTGTCCTGACAAGGTAAAGGCTTCATGAGAAGCATACTGTTTGAGATCTTCAGGATCAGCACCCTTCTTAGGTCAATATCACAGTACAGAAAATCTGTATCAAAATAACAGTTCTTTCAAAAAGTTTCTGTTCTGAATAAGCATCTCCATACCTGTAAAATAGCTCTTCTATCTTCACTGAATCTTTCTGTTTGTTTGAGTGCAGGATTTTACTTCGGTTTTGAAATGTCACATAGGAGTTAACTGGAAGGCTTTGTGGACTTTGGTAACAAATACAACAATAAAATCATTGCTCTTTAGAACATCCAAGATTTTACTCCATGTAATTACATAAGCCCCCTGGTCCTCAGGACTGGTATTATTCTTAGTAAACTATGTGGGAAAAAGGAATCCTATAGGCAGCTTAGGTTCACGCTGCATCTGTAGCAAATCTTACTCTCTACCATAATACCTCCAATAATATACTTGGTCAAACAAGTATATTACTACACTAACTGTATAACATTTGCCTGCTCAAAATACTTTACCACATGGCCACATGAACATTATTTGGAGGCAGATGGCCTCCAAAAAGAAAGCTGTTCTTTTACGCCAAAACAAACTGGATTAAAAACAAATATGCATACATCCTTTTCAGTGTCTAGGAAGACCAGAAACCTATTCTGCTGTCTGCTGGAACTGCCAAGATGAAACACCAAGGTCATTCTGCTTATTACATTTCCACAAAAAGCCAGCTCAAGAAATAAGGAAGAGACGTGAATTAAAGACTAGCTATGGTTGTCTTATCCATATATATTTTAAACATCAAAAGCAGTCAAGAGTATTACAAGTAATCGAATATCTGAATGCATTACAATACTGTTTTCACTTACAAATTCACTGTGCACTATTACAAATTCAGTTATCCATCATTAATGTTTCAGAAAGATTTTTTCACCCCCAAAGTGCTCATCTTGTTAGCCAAGTTGCTTCTGCATTTCTATCTGTTATACAGAGTCCCAGAGGTGCAGCAAAAATCACTCGCTATAATTCCTTCTAGCAGCTACTGACTCTCAATAGAGCAGTGAGAGCACTGATATCAGCTGCTTCTTCCAATGATCCAAGTAAAAGGCATCTGGAAAACGCATCCGGGTAGAGGGAAAATGAGGAGCAGCATATTACCATTGCATAATATCATGAATATATGCATCATTGAATGCAATTTGAACACAACAGTTGCATCTTTTCTTCCCTGAGAAGACACCTCTAGAGGTATTTTAGAAGCCTGCAGTGAAAGACACCACAGGTCTTGCGGGGCAATCATAAATGGAGTACAGATGGCAGATGAATCTCATGGTCAGAAAACTCTTTGTATCTCTAACAGATAGATGCAGTATCAAACTATGATCTTTATTGCCACACAAATCCTTCTGCAGCACATAATCAATAATTTAAAAAAAAAAAAAAAAAAAAAAGGGGAGGAAACCACTAAGTCAATCCAAGAAGTGTGCAGCTATTTGATCCTTGTCTTTAGGGGAAAAGAAATTGACAGGATGCTTTATCAGGAATACTGGACACTCATATCTCCAATTTTCAAGAATCAATGAGATCATTCAAAATAAAAGCTGTAACATAAAGTCAAGTATTCCAAGTCTTTGTGCATTTAGTCTGGTTACACAAACTGAGTGGGCACATCTCAACCAACTTCTTCAAATATTTTTGTTATTCAAACTGAAAACAAAATTAATTACAGTCTTTCTGCATAGGAACATAAGTAACTTTTTTCCTCCTGCTTCACATTCAGCCACACAGCATTCTAAAACACTTAGAGTACACACAAAAGATGCATTTCATTTTATACACTGCTTCATATTAATTCAAATCTAGTGTTAATTCTGACATCTAAAATTTCTGACTCTACAACTTCAACATTTTGTAATTTTTGTCAGTGAAAATTCCTAGTTACATTTCACACTAAATTTAGTGGCTATTCTAGGATGCAATAGCTGTTTCCCTCAAAAGAAGTTGAAAAGTTGATTTATCCAGAAGAGTGGATAAATCAAATGAAGTAGTGTTTTGTCCAGTCAAAACAGCATGAAAGACTGAAAGTTTGTTAGGT
This sequence comes from Phasianus colchicus, assembly GCF_987193195.1. Lineage (NCBI taxonomy): Eukaryota > Metazoa > Chordata > Aves > Galliformes > Phasianidae > Phasianus > Phasianus colchicus. The sequence goes on from NC_143439.1 coordinate 44,714,633, forward strand.
TCTCTGTGTCCTAACAGCACAGTCAAAACAACAAATGCTCAGTCAAAAGTACCCGGTTCACCTCTCCTCTAGGAGCAATACTACCCACAGAAGCTGCCCTTGGCTAGCAATCTGAGGCATTAACCACACAAGGCCTCCAGTGCATAAACACTGAACCTCTTCCCACACATAACAAACTTGATGTAGAGAAAGCAGGCAGTGTGCAACACTGATGAGCAGTCTGAAAAGATGTCATCCTGGGAGATCAACTAATCTTGGCTCCTGACATTTTAAAAAACATGACGCGTAAAATAAAAATAAAAACAATAATTAAAAACAAACAAACAAAACGATTACCATTTGCTAAGAACAGCACTGTGCTGGAGTTTCTCCCCACTTGAAAATTTCCAAGTTCACACCAGCTATTTTGAGTTACCATACCGCCAGGCACCGCTCCTGCTGAACCAGCCCAGCCTTCGCACAGCACGCCTTACCGGCACCGCTGCTTCCACACAGCCCTGCGCAAACCTTCTACAAGACTGTCTGTCTGATATTAAAAAGATAACTAAGCGCAAGGAACAGAACGCATAGGTTTTGTGCCCCCAGCAGGCTTCCGCTCTACGCTATGGTAAAAAAAAAAAAAAAAAGGCGAGGAGCTCCGGAGCAGAGAACAGCGCGCACAGCGCTGACGCTCCCGCAGCGCAGCCAAAGCCCGCAGGCGCCGGCGGTCCCGCTACGTCCAGCGGTCCGGCAGCCCCTCCTGAGAGCGGACCGGCTCCAAGCCGGGTGACAGGCAGGGGAGGGAGAAAGACGGCGTTCCTCTATCCGCGCTCGGCCACCGGCTAGCAGCACGCCGGGGTCCCGCGCCGCCCTAGGATGAGCTCCGGCCACGGCACGGAGCGAGGCCGCGGGGCGGGCGGGGCGCGGCGCGCACACACCTACCGTCTCCTTGGCAGCGGCCGCCACGGGGATGGGGAGCAGCGCCCGAGCTCCGCCCGCCTCGGCGGCTGTCGGCTGCCGGGAGGACTCCCGCCGCCGCCGCTCGGACAGCTGATAGCCCGCGTAGCCGGCGAGAGCCGCCCCCGCCGCCCAGCCCAGCTCCCGCCGCCACCTGCTCGGCCCGGCCGGCTCGGCCCCGCCGCCGGCCCACAGCCTCCGCGCCGGCGAGGCGCTAGGTGCGGAGCCCAAGCGGCGGCGCCACCGCAGGAGGGTACGCAGGGCGGCCATGGCCGCCGCTCCGCCCCGATGACAGGCGGACACAGCCCCCGCCGGCGACCGGGGAAAACCTCGCGAGAAACGGGGAAGGGGTGGGGAAGGGAGAGCCCCCGCCAGTCCCCGCCCCCGCCCGCTGGTACTCGGGTCCGGGCGCTGCCCAGGTGTTCCCCTACCTCCTCTAGCAGCGCAGCGGCAGCGCGGCGGTCACAGCTTCTGCAGTGGTCCTGGTGCCTGAGGGGCGGCCTCGGGGCAAGGCAGTAGCAGGCAGCCGGGTGCTTTCCGGCAGTGGTGGGCTCTGAGCAAGTCGATGGGGACCGGAGGCTGTTAGATCGAGTGAGGAGAGTCGTGTCAGCCCGACTAAGCCAAAGTTGTTGGGTAGGGCCATGTGTGGAAACTGCCGTGAGTGGGACTGAGCTCATATGTATGCCTTATGGCATAGAGCCATGGCAACACAGAACATCCCGAGTGGGAAGGGACTAACAGGGATCATTAAGTCCAACTCCTGGCCCACACAGCACCACCCAAATTTCAAATCCTATGTCAGAGTGTTGTCCAAATGCTCCTTAAACTCTAGCAGCTTGGGGCTGTGCCCACTGCCTTGGAGAGCTCGTTCCATAACCTTTCCTTTTATTTTTGTAGTTACACTTCAGAGGTCTTCCTGGATGACCTGGCAATACACCCCAGTAGAAGCCTGAAACCAATACCTTCAAGGAAGAAAGAACTTCTGAATATACCTCATTTGGGCCATAAGCCTGAAGAGGTGACAATAGCATCAAAATTGTTTGCTGTTTCACTGCTGAGTCAAAAACATTCAATGACCTTACTTATTAGAATGAAGATTCCCGTGAGTCCATCAGTCCCTTAAAATTACTGATGTCCTGATCTGATTGCAAATCTTGAAAAATCTTTGTGCAGATATACAAAGATATACAAAGGTTTGTAGTCTGCTGAGGTGCTTGGTTGCAAGAGGCACAGTATCTGCAGATGAAATGTGAAGTGGAGAGCTAAGAAACTAGCCAGCAAAGAATACTTTCACTGAGCCAGGTTGACTGAGACAGGTAATGTCCTTTTCCTTTGGTTGTTTATCACACTGTTTAGCTGGGACTCAATTTAACTACTTGATTCCCTAGAAACTTCTGCCTTCCCATATCCATCTAACCTTTCCCTCTGATACTTCTCTCTGTTCCTCAGGTTCCCAGAAAAGTGGGATTCCCCTACCCACTTTTCAAGCATATATTCCATTCCTTTCAAAGTGACCCCAGACTTCAGTTTCTCCCACCCTTCTGTAACATTGTGCTTTGAGGCCTTCCCATCAACTCTCAAAGGAAATCACAGGCAGAATGTATGCAGCCTCACTTCTGCTAAATATTCTTAGCCATGGATGGCCCTGAGCATATTCAAGTACTGAAAAAGAGTTACTAGTAAGAAGTTGTTTTGTCACTAGCTGAGGCTGATGGGCAAGGAACTTGTCAAGCATTTTCTGACGCATCATTCTCCATAGCACAATATGCATTGCCACCTATGCTGTGTTGAAATTTCATAAGTTGCATGCAGACATTTCAAGTCTTAAGTACTTTTTTTTCCCGGGGTCAGTTGCAGCTTCGTTTTTTTTGTCTTTTGTTATAAGTATGCTCTTCCCAAGCTTTAGTCAGTTGTACTGTTTTTGTTTTTGTTTTTGTTTTTCCTAGGTCTTTGCTGTCTTTGTATGTTACTGTGAACAAGATGTGAATTTGTTATGTAATCATATACAGATATTTCAGAAAATATAAGAACTAAACCTCATTTAATACATGTAGTACAATTTCTAAGAAAAACTTCAGTAATTACCATATTATATCACAGGAGAACTGTGCTTGACAACAGGCAATCTGACAGTTCATACAACTGCAAGCATGTCCAAGGCTGAATTATCTCAGAGATAGGTCTTGAAAGACAGCTACCTGGAGAGATGACATCTAATCCATTTCTGGAAAAGAAATCACTTCCAGTCAATGTAATGTCCCTAAGTAAGTCTGTTAGCTAAATGAGCGATTAGTTACTTGAAAGTATAGATGAGAACCGTGAGTAATCTCCCTGATGACATTGTTTCTCTGAAATTGGTTAGCCACAATTTAATGACTTTTCAATAACACCCTTAGGGTAATCTTTTTTTTCACTTCAAAAAAACCAATAAACATCTGTAACTACTTACGTCTGAGCATTTAGTCAAAGCTTCTCCGGCGAGGCGTTTGCTTAGGAACAAGAGTGCAATTTATTTGGGCAGTAAGTCAAAAACAGTAAGCTGTCTGCACATCCTATGTGCATGGGTTCAGAAGTCATCTAGTATAAATAAATCTTAGTTTAGTGATCTGCTTAGAGAACTGATGATATAAAAGCTGCCAAATTAGATATTTAATTGGAATATATGGATAATGACCATTCTCAGTGAATGTAACTGGACATAAAGTTTCCTCACTACCTAGGTAGCTCACTGCTTAGCTTTTCTATCCCATTCTGCTTAAGTGGGAGTTATCCACCTTTATCTACAAAAACATGGGCAATGTAATAATGAGTCTTAAAAATCCTTAAGGATATATATATTCATATAAAAAACCCCAAACAAACAAAGAAAGTGCAAGGAAAGTAGCACTTCTGTAGGAAACTTGTATTTTTTCAGCATTAATTTTACCTCCTCAGAGATTTTTTCGCTATGCATGTGTAGCTTCTCTTTGTTCTGTCCTTGTTGAAATTAGCTGGCCATGTTTTCTTGTCTAAATACAGGAATCACAGAATTGTAGAATTAGGAATAATCTGGAAATTAACATTATACACAGATATCTCCAGTTGGACACATTTCTTTATGTTATGCTGAGTGGATTTTGTTCTTCCTAGTGCTTGCTTTCATACATATTCATGACCTGCACTCCTTCTTTCTCCTACTTGTTATTTTATGGTATGAGTACAAGTTTATGGCTTGTACAGCACTGTTATAAGGGAGTTCTAAAATTAGTAATGGCATAACATGTTGTAGAACAAAATTTACAGCTAACAACTTTTTCTGACCAACTTGATAGATACTTAGATCTCTTTCTGTATACACATGTATCTACAGCCAACGATTCAACGTATCAGTGATTTCACTCTGCTACTTTCTCTGATCCCTTGGTAGCCACCAGGTGTTGCCTATAACAACATGCCATTCTTAGGTAATATACAGTAATTATATTTTCTGTAGAAGCCCCCACTACTTGCTGTGGAAATAAGAACTTCACCACACGTGTATTTGTTCAATGACACTGAAAGCGCAGCCCCTAGGAAGTATATGTAGTGTTGATTAGATTGTAATGTATGCTTAATGTTCAATAATGCACTCTTGTAAAAACGCTCTTCAAAATTATTTAACTTCCCATGGCATAGTCTCAGAAGGAACCAAAAAAAAAAAAAAAAGCACCAGTGCTACAGTGCTACCTTTTCCTGTCACGTGATTAATGCAAACAGCAGAAAAAAATCTTATCTTTTCATTTCTTTTCTGGTACTTTTTAAAACAGCTAACCGGTTACTGCCCAGACATTAAAGACTCCACTCGGAAAAGATCGATGTTATATTTTCCACTCAATGTTAAATGTTTCCACCATATAACAGGAAAGCCTCCGTCATAAGGGCCTTCCAGCAGTGGCAGCTGAGGATGTATTTCTCAAAAAAATCCTTCACTGCTGGGGACAGCAGTGCTATCTGACCAAAAGAGCCCTCTACTCTTGGTAGGATGTGGAAAATCCTACTGGGACCTGGTGGCACTTTCCATAATGGGCACCTTTTGGCTCAGCAGAATGTATCTCCTGTATATAGCTGTACCATCCAATTGCATGTCCTGCAACAGCAGCTGTGATGAACTAACTGTGGTTTGATCTTGACCTGCCCATCATGTCAGTAAAATTGCTTGATGCTTGTTTCAAACGTTTTAGGTATAGTTGAGTAATCAGTGTGCAGGCTACTTGAGAAATAGGTGCCATATAGATTATCCAACTTTGATCTATTTCTTTGATTTAGCACTGCAATTAAGTAGATTTGGTTCAAAGAGAAAGCTCATTGGTTGATGTTTTACACTGATGTGATAATGTTTACACAGATGTGCTTTGAAATCTCGATGATGGTGGATTTTTGGTCCCACCACATGACAGGCTTCTGTTATCTGAAAGGTAAAATAATATAACATCTATCTGTAACTGCCTTCAGAGCAGGTCTGCCTGCTCTCTCTCTTCTGAGGTGATTTATCTGATCATTGTATTTAGTGTTAGCTTTTTTTAGTTTTAAGTCCCTCCACAGTAAATCACTTGCTTTAAAGCAGACTTTTTATAATTCAGGTGCACACAGGGGCAGTACTTAGGACTGCAGTGATGAAAAGGTGTAGCATTACCTGCTTTAAAGCACCTGCCAATTAATTAGCCCTATACTCTCCACAGCAAATAAAGCTAAGCAGTCAAATCCATTTGATCTCTCAGATTCAGACTGACTGAAAGGACCACGGAGCAAGACCGAAGAACTAATCTTTCATGATTCTCTGCAACTTTTTTGTTTGAATGAAACCTTAGAATGCCAAGTAGCTCCCTCGAACTTCTGAAAGAATTAACTGTGAGAGATCTTTGCATTTTATATTCTAAACCTTTGCTTTAATATCAGCAAGAACTGCTTTGCATAGCAAATGCTAAGACGAGTCATGTAGTTTGAGCCCTAGAAGTCATTAGATATTAAAGAAAAAGCAGCAAGGTATGCAAAAGTCAAGCTTTTAGGATCAATACATCATTGCTTTATCAATGCTAATAATGAACATATTTGCATGTGTGAACCATTTTGCTTTGAGTGAAAAAAATGCACAAGCTCTGGCTACAAGAGGACAGCAAGACCCTAGATTGTTTCAAAACTACAGAAAGACACCGGGCACCCTTCAGGACGTGGCATTATTGTTGCTTTGTGGTGCTCCCAGGTGCTGGTAATGAGCCTGCTGCAGGGGCCCAGCACGGATGGATGGATTGAGCCATCTCTTGGTACTTTTTCCTTCACATCTGCAGGCTTCGAAAACATTTCTCCCAAACCGTGTTCCTGCCCATTAATATTTCTAAAGACTGATACCCAACCGCTATAGATCAGCTTCATGTCACGTTAATAAATTAAGTACGAGGGAAAATTTGCAGAGGGGAAAGCACCTCCCTGACTGTGCCAATTTCTTTAAAAATTCCCCTCCTTGTAACTGAAGTGATAAAAGGCAAGGGTAACGCTGTGCATTTTATTAGCGTTTCAGAAAGAGGGAGTAGAACTGTCAGATCTTTGTGCTTCTTTCCTTTCATGTGTGTCTGGGCAGGCCTCGCCCTCAGGTAACGCCCTTTCTCCCGCTTCCCCCCCCCGCCTCTCCTTGCACCTGTCCCGCGGTGCACAGCCCGCACACCCCAGCCAGGTTCTGGTGCCGGTCCCGGTGCCCTCCGCACCCCGCAGCGCCGTGCCCGTCTGCCTACACGGGCGCATAGGTTCGCGTATACCTGCGCGTGCGGCGCAGCCCGGGCGGCAGGCTCCCGGCGCTCGCTGCTCCCTCCCTCCGTTCCCTCGCTCCCTCCCCGCCGCCGGGCAGATGGGAAGAAGGTGCGAGGTGAGGGGGAGCGGGTTTACAATTTCAAACGCGGCCTCCCCGCGGAGGGCTTCATTAGCATATGTCAGGGGGACCGCCGTATATATATATACACGCGGGGCGTATAAACACCACCCGCCGCTCTGCCTTGCACTGGCTCGGCTCCCCATGCTTGGGGCCCGGCCGCGAAGCCCCACATGCCCGCTGGGAGAGGCCGGCAGCCGTCCGCCGCCGCCTCGTCCTAGTCCGCTCGCTCCGTGCCCCCATGGCTCCGCTGGCCGAAGTGGGGGCCCTCCTGGGCGGCCTGGACGGTCTGGGGCAGCCGGTGGGCGCCCACTTCCTACTGCCGCCCGCCGGGGAGCGCCCGGCGCTGCTGGGGGAGCAGCGGGGTCCCGCGGAGCGGGCGGCGGCGGCGGCGGAGTTGGCTCACTTGCAGGGCATCCTGCGGCGGCGGCAGCTCTACTGCCGCACCGGCTTCCACCTGCAGATCCTGCCCGACGGCAGCGTGCGCGGCACCCGCCAGGACCACAGCCTGTTCGGTAGGTGGCGAGGGGGAGCGCGGGCTTTGCGATGTTTGAGAGTGCAGGCGGGTGGGTGCCTTGCCTAGCCCCCGCAGGGTATCTTGCCCTGTCTGTGGGCATAGGGTTTAGGAGGGCAGGTGAGAATGGGACCTAACTTTCTGTGCTCGTTTCTGGGGTGCTTAGAGTCTTGGTAGGATAATGTATTTATAGTGGCCCTTTTGTGGCATGAGAAGGACAAAGTAGAGGTGATTTAATTCCTCTCTGCTCGAGTACCAGGAGTACTTCTCATTGCTCTCTCTGCCAGTAAACCAAAAACAGGTGTCGAGCCCCAAAATATGGATGTTTCCTGTGATTTAAGAGTAAAATGTAAGGACTGGTTGTAGGAATGAAGCATCTGAACAAACCTGCCGTTGTCAATTGCACTCAAGTTTGGGTGTGTGTTGATTCAGTAGTCATAAAAAGCTGATTAAAGAGCTTCCTATCGTCCTCCCCACAGCCAAAACTATCTGCTGGAATGGCTCTTAATTGTTTTTATAACATGTGGATGTTTTCAGAAGTAGAAGAGCAGCAGTCAAGCAGAGCTCTTCTTAGAAGGGAGATTTCCTACAGCATGTAAACATGAAATAAGTCTGTGTTTAAAAAAAAAAAAAAAAAATTAGCCTCAGATCAAACATTCAGGCTTTTTAGAAATGTTCTTCCTTTATTCTACCACCGTTCTGTGCAGGTTTGTCTGATGTGGTTGCTTTGTGGCTGAATCACCTGCTTATTAGAGCTTAGAAAAAGAGTGGCTTTGAAAATGATACTAGAGAGACCAAACACCTCCACCTCTTTTATGGGGCTCTGTGCTTTAGGAACTGGAACGCGAGGATGATTTATATGCAATAGAGGTTTTTTTTTAATGATCACTCTTTGTAAAGGATTTATGCTCTTTGGTCCTTGGTGAGGTAAATAAAAAACCTGCCAAACCTCAATTAAAATTCACAACATTTTAAATTATTGTGCAGTCCATCTGCCTTGCAGTGAAAAATGGTCCTGAATGAGAGAGTGATCGTTACTACAGTAACAATAGATAAAAAGATGTGGTCAAAAGCAAATATGGTATTAAAATCACTTTCCCTAGATGGAGATTTTTTAAAAAACTGATTTGTGATTTTGCCACTCTATCTGTAGCAAAATCTTAGGTATGGTTCCAGAACAGCTAATTTTTGAGGCTTTGTTTACATTGTTAACAACTCCAAAAAGCTGGTTCACACGTCTCTTTTCTTTCGTGTTTTATATGCACTGTAATCTGTGCATATCAATTGGTTAAGTGGGCTGGCACACACTTGCCAAACTGCAGGCTTCAAATAGTGCCTCATCTCCTGAATGCTTTGTATTGTTAACGTGTATTACATTTTGGGGAAAATGTAGTATATGTAATGCTATAATTCAAACACAACCAAATAAGCACCGTATTTCATGCACACACAAAGCTGGCAGTGAAGATAGCAGGTTGTGTCAAGAGGTGTGGACCCATATAGCTAGATAAGAGCTCTGGCAAATATTTTTTTACCACCCCCACCCCTTCTTTTTTTCTTGCAGGTAGCTTCTGTTATATAAAATTTCCATCTGTACTTCAATTTCTATTCAAATGGTCTAGTAATAGAAGTGTTTGTTTTTTTTTTTAAGATAATGCTATAGAGAAAGTAAAGTATATTTTCAGGTAATCCAAGCCTATCTCCTGATGTTTGAGCAGGCAACTTGGCAAACAGCGTCTAATCATTATAGATTGCAGCCACATAGTACCAAAGGTTTTAGCCTGAGTGATGAATGAAAACCTTTCATCATTAAAATTAAGGGTGGAAAAAAAAAAAAAAAAAGGCTTCTTCAAATAAAGCAGGATTCTTTTACCTGGATGAGGCTTCTCAGCCTGCTTTCATGTGAACATTGTATATGTTTCCATACAGTAGTAGAAGTTTCAAAAAAAAGTTCCACATGTATTTTTAAAATGATTTTATTCTTTTTTGTCACAAGTTGAATTAAAATAATCTTTTTTCTTCTCTCTCTCTCTTTTTTTTTTTTTTTTTTTTTCCCTTTGGGTATCAGGTATCCTTGAATTCATCAGTGTAGCAGTGGGACTGGTCAGCATAAGAGGTGTAGACAGTGGCCTTTACCTTGGAATGAATGAGAAGGGAGAACTCTATGGCTCTGTAAGTATTGCTTTCGTGTCAGCTTCTACATGTTGAGATTTTGATACATTTGTTACCACTATGCAAGCACTAAAAATCAGTGATCTGAACAAATATGAAATGGTGACCTGCTGATGTACTGCTTGCACTTAATCTAGACCACACAGTTTAGAAACTGAGGTGAACGTAGCTTTCTTCTGTGCAGTGCACAGAGCGCATCATCCCCACAAAATGAAAACAATGACAATGTTCCTTTTGTTTTGACTAGTCCTGTCCTCCTGCTTAAAATATGAAAAGTAACATATCACAAAGAACCCATGCGGGTCTTATCTCTAGAGTGGTAGACTTCCCATGACAGAAATCTACTCAGTAAATTACTGTGGATCAATTGAATTTTAGTTAAATTGTAAATAAGTAGTGGCTTCTTAGCTAGTGTGTTATATAATGTGTTTAAATCCAAATTTGAATATGTACAGGTCCAGTTCTTAGAAGACTAAAGCACAAGTTAAGCTTCTAGACTCCGTGTCAGGTCAATGTACTCCTCTTGATTTGTTTTGTTAACAGGCAGGACAAGCCTAAGACATTAAGACATCTTGTTTATCATTTTCTTTCATAAGTGTGCTCTCATATATAATAATAACTTGACTTATTTTTCTATGCTCTTCCTTTGTGTAGGAGAAACTAACTTCTGAGTGCATCTTCAGGGAACAGTTTGAGGAAAACTGGTACAACACTTACTCCTCCAATGTGTACAAACACGGAGATTCTGGGCGGCGATACTTTGTAGCACTTAACAAAGATGGTACTCCCAGAGATGGAGCAAGGTCCAAAAGACACCAGAAGTTCACACATTTCCTGCCCAGACCTGTGGATCCTGAAAGAGTTCCAGAACTGTATAAAGATGTGCTAGGATACAGCTGAGGGGAGAGGGACATTTGGAAAGAAAATCAAACCAGTGATATTTCATCTTACCTATTTTCACATGACAATACTGGCACAAGAGATTTGGAGAAGCTACTCTGTGATAGACAGACCCCTATTTTCCAAAGTTTGCATTTAGGAGACAAAGCCTTAAAACTGACTGCTGACCAGCCTCCTTCAAACTTGCTGAACTGTGTGGCAACCAGTAACAAGAGGGAAGTTGGAGTGTGACTTTCTTAAAAGTTACAAACTCTTGGTGATTTTGTCTGGACTACTTATGGCCCGTAAATTATCAAAAAAACCTACTTACATCGTGTGGATCCAACAATGACTGGAAGAAATAAAGATATATAAACTGTAATACAGTTAAAAACAAAACAAAACACCAATAATCTTGAACTGCATATGAAGTTTTGGTGGCTTCACTTCAGCGATGGACTTTAGATGTCAGTGCATCATAATCAGAGCTGGAACTTTTCTTCTGGATGGACCTATTTATACAACTTCAGATAGCATATATTTATTTTATATATTTATTTATTACAGAGTTTATTTTTTACTGGGATATGAAGAGAATACAAGCCCCTAACCCCAATGAGAAATCATTTACAGTGCCAATACTTTCACAGTAGTGTCATGATACAGAAACGGCACTACACTGCATCTCAAACCTGAATATTCAGATTTCATTGTCTATTAGTTACAGATAAGGCTATATTTTGTGCTCATACCATTGCTTTATGACAAACCTTGTTTTGGAAAGAGTATTCAGTTTGTTGGTTTTTTGTTGGTTTTTTTTTTTGACCTATGAAAGTGCCTCGCAGATCTGTACTGAATTCAAATGCACATTCGAAAAAGAGAATTAAAAATGATTTCACTTTATTTGGTTTACTGTCATTTTTAAGTTAAGAGTTTCTTTGTGCACTATATTGTGATAATGCAAACCTGAAACAATAATGAAGTGTTTTACAGTTACCTTGAAAGAACAAGCAGTAGTAGCTCTCAAGATCTTGATTTAGATCACATCACACCTGTGGTTTTTTGTTTGTTTGTTTTTTGCTGACTGCTACTATCTTTTCTAACACACAAATGACCAGATGACTAGAATCCTCTGCACTGCATCCACTTTTCTTGTAGGATTCTCATGACTGTATAAAATGTTTTAGCTAAAGGTCAATAATTTTAAGGGGAAACAGTGAGTAAGAAGACTGATACTGCTGAGTGGATAACTTCATGTGAGTGAATGCTGTTTCTCTCCTGAGTACAGGGGACCTGAGGAGACTACTATTTTACCCTAATTCTTAATTTAGGGAATAATCTGAACATCAGTTTACGTGTAAATACTGCCTGGACGCAGAAAAGGTCTAACTCTATGCTATTGATAGCTATAGAGGTATATCATGCTAATTTAATTTAGGACTGTTGGTTCTGAAGCACAAACTTCTTAGCATGCTGACTGACAGTTGAGCCTCCACTCTATGTGAGATTACTGAGGACTGATGACAGACTCCATATAATTTAGATCTAGCCCTGCTGCAGCCTGCTGTCAGGTGGCTGGCACCTCCACAGGAAAGGTGGGTTCAGGAAAGGAACTGGAGGAAGGGCAGGCATAGGGAGGGCAGCCAGATGTGCGTTTTGCCAGAGTTGCTCTCAGGTTTCAGGTGCCAGTCCTCCCGATGGGCTCCAGTTCAAAGTAGCTCATTTGAGTTCAGTATGGTTCAAGTACTGCATGTGCATCATTTATATAAAATCAAGGTATTAACAAAACACATTTTCCAGCATATAATGCACTTGCTAAAGCTGTTACCATACCAGAACCTCTTCCAGTCTATAATGAGAAGTGGATGAGCATATGCACGAAATCACTTTACTTTCTGCCAAATAGAAATTGATTGCAGGTACAGAGAAAGATGTTTTATCACTTCGTGGCTAATGATGTGTAAAATAAGGGTAAAGTTTTGTTAACATTTTCTGAAAAACAGGTAGTGGAAGATCTACTGAGTACATGCAGTTTACTAAAACACTGTTGTAATGTGCTTCAAGTAACCATAAAGTAAACCATAAAGATTTTGGGTTGACTTGTTAATAATTGGTCAGCAAGCAAAGACAAAAGTATATACTTTAAATAGCTAAAAAATTTCCTCTGCATGTTAAAAAAATAATTTATTCCATATAAGTTGAGTATCAAACTCCTGGCTGCTGCTCAGGAGATAACCCCCATCATTTCTGGTAAATATGCTCAGTGTTCAACTCATACTGATAAAATAGTAATCGTTCTTTAAATTAGCGATTTACTCTTAATGTAACTACCTCAAAAGTACTTTCAAGATAGCAAAATTGTATTAATCATTATTTTTATTGCACATCTTTCTTCACAGATGTGATACAGTGTAGAGCGGTAATTGAGGATAACTTTAAGTGGTGGACAGTCTTCCACTGAAACTTCTGGATCCCAACATCTAGAAATACACCAGTGAAGGAGGAAAGTGATATATGCTCGTCATTTATTTATCCCACTGCTACTTGAGATATATAGGCCAATAAGCCTTGATCAAAATGTTATGTGGCAGGCACTGTGGTGAAAAATGAATTTATAAAACTTTTAGAGTACTGGAAGGCAGTCACAGCCTTCTTTTGCAGTACTGGCAAATTTCCACTGAAGTAACAGAATACATTTTCCCATTTTGTTTGTAGCATTTCCTACTTTCTGTTATGTTCTTGATCTTCACATGAAGTTCATGTTTGTTAGTTTTTATCAGTTTGAGAATGAAAGGTGCCAAATGAATAAAGATTGAGAGTTTGGTTTTATTTAACCAGAAGAATCATTGGTCTACTTTGCAACCAATTTTTGCAGTAACTCTATCAATTTGAAAGTCAAGGGCTGTTCTAATGTCATGAACAGAGTAATCTGAAAGAAGCAGCATTGTTAAAGGTTCAGAAGAAATCTGTAAAGGCAGACTTCCCCTAGGTTTAAGGGAACATGTTATATGTTGAAACAAGTCCCTGCACAACTGTCTGCCCTGTTTCTACTTTTCCATTTTTCCCAAGAAGGAACAGTTCAAGGCAGTTACATAGCTTATGTAGCAGGTGCAGCTCCCTTTTCTGCTTCCCACTGGTTCTCATAGGAACTGTAAAACATTTGGTCTTTTGGTCTCAGAAGTAGCTGGGAATTGAGTGCATTTTGTGTTTTTTGCTGCTATCTTTTCCAAGTTCTGTTGCAAATAATGTACTAGTCACATATAAAGTTTTCTGAAGTCCAGGCATGAGTTCCACTTATGAGCATATTTGAAATGAATTTATTACTTTTATTAATCTTTGTATACTTCGTCAGAATGCAGAATTTAGAATTTCTAACAGTCATTAAAGCTTTTTTGGTAGTCATCTAGCTTGGATAGAACAGAAGTACCTCTGGAATTGGATATTTTTTTATTAGATGAACTGATGTAACTGGAAAAAGTGAACTGCTTTTCTGAAAGCACGGCTATTTCATTGGTCTGAACCATTCATATTTGCATGGAGCACTTTGGTTGAGTCTCCATCTTCATGTTTTCTGCCATAAGCTTATGGGTGCTACTTGTCATGCACAGATGTGATGGCTGGCTTCACCGATTTTATCTGAATGTTCAAATCACTGCAATGGCCATGTGCTCTGCCAGCACTTCAGGTTTTTGCAGAATTTACTTTCTGATAGGTAAGAGCCATATAACAAGTACATTTTCATTGTAGCTTTTATTGACAGCAATTTTCATTTCCTAATGTGCTTTGTCAAGTAATTTTCATAGCCATCCAATCTCCCTTCAGTACCTTTCTAAAGATTCTCTTAAGCACAGATCTTTAACAGATCTTTAACAGAAACTGTATGAGCTATGAATGTGATTTTTTAAAAAATTAAAGTTTATGTAATCATATTTGGACTACACTATGGTGGCTCAAGTTATGCCACTACCAGCCATTAGGTTTTCCATACTTCTTTTTTCTGTAGAGCCATGAACTAAATGGAGGTAAGACATTTCCAGTCACTGTAATTATAGAATCATAGGATCAATTATATTTTCATTACTGCCTTAACTTAGTATACCTATTCAGCATCGCAGTAGAATGCCTTCTAGAAATCTTCTCAGTTGCTCCTTTTGCTAAAAATGTGAGGAAAACTATTAACTTCACAAATGCAATAATTTGATGCTTCCCCCCCCCCCCCCTCCCCAGCAATACATTCAGCTGCTGTGGTGAAGTTGTAGCTGTTAGTGTTCTTGGTTATAGTGTACATCTGGGTGTATATGTGGCTGTCTCGGTACCAGATGATAAAAACATTGCTGAAGAGAGAGGAGGAACACATTTTGAAATTGATATATATCATCAAGAGATTAATCAGGAAAGTTTCATTTATGGCACTATCTTAAAATAAGTTTCTGTTTTTTTGTTTTGTTTTGTTTTCTCCACACTTTTAATGGTCCTCCATGGATTCTTAGTAGCCAGAGATTCATGGACTAGAAACCAGAAAGTTGTAAGATCTTCTCAGGTGGAACGTACTCAACCATGGCAATGTTACAAATAAATTGTACACAAATAATAATAATAAAGAAGATTAAAAAAAAAAAAAGAAAGAAAGAAAAAGAAAAAAAAAGGAAGAGGTCAAACAGTTACTCCTATTGCCATTTGGAAAGATATTAAGTTTCAAACAGAAATTGGTTGGCAGCTTGCCAAAATAACTATTTCATCTGCAATGTGATCAGACACTAGAACCATTCTGGAAGTTCAGGAGAAAGAGAAAATATAGAGTTAGAGCAGTGGTGACACTTGCTCTCAGTATTTCAAACGGATTGAAAGTGCAGTCGTACTGTTCTCTTTTTATAGCAAATCTTTAGTAAATGCAGCTCATAGAGAAAGGAGTGTGAGAAAGGTAGTCTTTTGAGAATGAGGTCAATAACAGCTTTCAGTTGTAAAGTCTTGATATATTTTGTATGATTATAGGAATATTGAATTATAAAATTGTTGAATTATAATTTTTTGTATGGTTATAGGAATATGCTTTCTTAAAGCTTAAAATCACCCAAATCACATACTAATTTCATGGATATCATAATTTTTACTGGGTCTATGAATAGAGCCCAAGTTATCTCTCATTTGCCTCCCAGATGTCATCAGGTCTACTCTAGCATATCTCTGCAAAACATAGTTTTCAAGTTAGTTACCAGTGTCTCTTTTGTTTCTGGAAATAACAAGTCTCAGTAGTTGAGTCCTTCAGGAAACAACTTCATGTTTTTATTGTTCATAAGATAGATCTTCCTGCCATCTCCAAGTTAAGTTGATAAAAGGAGCCACTGACATGACTGTGGGTCTCAAGGTGGGTAGATTTGCTTTAAAGAAGTTTAATCTATACATGGCTGAGGTATCAGAAGTGATAGGAAGCCGTTTACTCCTAAATTTTTAACAGTTGGCTGAT
This sequence comes from Phasianus colchicus, assembly GCF_987193195.1. Lineage (NCBI taxonomy): Eukaryota > Metazoa > Chordata > Aves > Galliformes > Phasianidae > Phasianus > Phasianus colchicus. Next base: position 44,730,476 of record NC_143439.1, read on the forward strand.
CCCCCATTGTGCTGAAGTTTCTAGGTATGATCATATTGGCAAGTCATCAATATTCCAATAGTGCCAATTCTGTGTCTTCTATTCTGTTGGAGCTGGAAAACATAATTTTCTTTTCTAGTAGAGTTATGGATGCAAGCCAGTTGGCTGGAACTTGCAATGAACAAAATGGAGGTGAAACTGATATGGAGGGGAATATTCTCAGAACTGTTTGAACACTGAGATGCGCTCTGAGATTTTCACAATTAATGTCTTCCTTACTAGAGATCGTACAGCTCATGTGAGTTATCAGTCCAGATGGAAACTCCTTAGTTTCAGCTGACCAAAATACTACTGTTGTTGTTCTTCTGAATAGTCACATAATTTCGTGATAGCATAAAAATTCAGAACTACGCTGCTTTTTGTTCTGCCCTTTCTTCTGTCTACTCAACCTTGGGACTACCTATTAGAGTCTTTATACCTCAATTTCACTACCTTTGAGGGGAAAATATCTCCTAATTATTAAGCTTAACGAATGTAGAAAAGTCTTGTAACGTTATAAATTTAACCTGCTGCAGAAGGCATATATTAAAATGGTCAATCCCTTTGGTAACTTTAAACACTATGATATAGATGTATGCTTCTAGCCTATGTTCCAGATACGATTTAGAACTGAGTTTTGTTTTTAAAATATCAAATGGTGGCTCTTCCTTTTCAAGAAACTCACTGACATAGTCTTCAGAGCTATGTTATGGTGCTGGTCTTCTTCCCAAACTTACAGAACTGCAGTTTTTAACAGATAGACTTGAATATTCTTTTGTATTTATGAACTGCTTTAGCAGTTCATTTTGCTTTTCATTAATTCAAAATATTTTCTGCTTTTCTTACTGTTCTATTCATCTTTGAGTAAGCAGTCAGATTTTGCTGTGATAAGACTGCTTTGTCCAAAATGACTTTAGTGAACCAGAACCCATTGCTTAACAGTCCACAAAGTCGCCAGCAAATACTCTTAATTCTGTGAAATTACATTCATATATACATAGAAACTGCTGAATGCTAAACTACAAACCCTGTTTGGTACAGTACTTTCTCACACTTTCTCTTCTAGGTCATGGTTCCATGGGTATCTGTCCCAAAATCATGAAGTTTACTGAAGTCAGTTTTGTGAGTACTAAACACTGTAAAGTGAAGTATGAAATTGTCCCTAAAAATTACTCAGGGCTGTATTCAAGTACCACTGCAAACACCACATTGCATTTGATTTGTTATTAAAAATTGGGTCTAAGATAAAACCTTTGTGTATTAATTGTGGTTTTGTGGCTTACAACCTCAGTTAACTCCACAGGTTTACCATACTGAGGAAGTAAATTCTTTTATCTGGGAATGTATCTGCTAATCTTAGCTATGCAAAGTGTTCTCCACTGTTCTGATGATGATGTTAAGCAAACAATCATAATAAAGAATATGTAGATATTTTTGTTTTATTTGTGGAATAACCTTGAAAAGTTAGATTCATCTAATTACAAGTTATTAGCAGAGTTTACCTTAGCCATTCTATCTACTCTGATGAAAATTTTTCATATGATGAGTCTGTCTTTTCCTAATGCTTTTACTCCCTCTCACCTACTTTTGGCCATTCTTTGGCATTTTCTTTCCCTGAGTATCTCTGAAATCCTTTGCAGCCCATTAACGCAAAAGAGAGAAAAATAAGTTATATCTCATAACCAGATATTTCTTCCCTGTATATTTTGTCTTTGTGTTGCAGGGAATATAGCACTGCATTCAGCGTGAAGAACTAAACCTATTTGGCTTTGCACTGCACTAGCTCTTGCTGTCTTTACATATTCAGGCAGTCCCTTGACAGTATTTTAAATGAAAATGTTACAGATAATAAATGACACATAGCACTCTCACACATTTTCATATTAAAAGAAAAAAAAAAGAGGTACTATTGTTTCAAAACAACAAAGCTCTTTTATCTTATGGATAAACTTCAATAGTTCTATGAACAGTTTTGTTGCTTAAAAGGTTGGTGAGTGTGCCCATATGTTTTCACATGGTTCTTTTATGATGCTGGCCAGCAATGATGAAATTAGCATGTTTTGATCTATATACAAGTTGTTCATAAAGAACTTGAAAGGAGCAGTTAGGAAAATCCAAATGCTGAAACATTTAAGATATACTTTCTGGTCTCACTTTTGTGTGATTGTCAGCCAGGGACTATCATGATCAAGGTAGCTTGCCAATTGCCTGCTGCAGATACAATATTTATTGCTGCAGTGGGGATTTCCTATCAGAGATCTGAAGACAGGCTTTTGTGCATTATCTCTTATAGGCAACCTATACAAATCAGCAGAAGAGATCTGATTGCAAAGTAAAAATAACCAAAAGAGAGAGATTTTTGATCTTGGGGTTTATTTGAAATTCATTTTGTTGTTGTTGTTGTTGTTCAAGTTTTCCTGCACTGTGCTTAAAAAAGAGAAGGAAATTGTCTGGTGTTTTGCTTTTCTATAAAAAATCCATAAAGGACGATATTACAGATGAATATATTTTGTTACAAACTTATAAGGGATAAGATTTATTTTGCATGCTACCTGACAGAAGTAGATATACGTAGCTCACACGGATACTCATCTCTTATAAGTTTTCTGGAAATACACATGAATAATCAGCTAATTAATTCAGCAGTTGTCTAAAATTTCTGCTTTTCTTCTCCTTAGAGAGAATTGTTACGTGATCCAGAGAACTGAGAATAACAGGATGGGCTTAACACATTCTGAGCAGTTCCCAGCCCCATTTCTCCTTTGCGCAAATGGTGTTCCTTTCCAATGAAGGCTTTGCCACAGATGCTTGCAGGCTGTCTTAGCCTGCAGCGATAATGCTGGCGTACTTCTGTGCAGAGATGCAGCTGATGTTGACAAAGCAAGGGCGTGAAACACAGCCCGAGTGCTTGACACTGTGCTGAGCAGCAAAGGTGTGTGTGCAGCCAGCGGCAGCAGCAGCCGGAGATCAAACTGCTCGACCAGCATTTAGCCCTGGGTGACAGAGCTGGGGAGCAGGATCAGAAACTGTCTGCTCTGAAGCAAATCTCATTGGCTGTCTGTCCTTAAAAGGCACATAGGCTTTTTTTCTTTCAAAAACAGTCAGTACACTTATACCACTTTCCATTTTCTCTGAACTGTGGCACCTAAGGCCCTGTGTGGTCCGGCTCCCATTCCTCTGAGTACTCAATGCTTTACTCGCCAACTGAACAGACAGACAGGGAGGTTTACTGACAAACAGAGTGTGGGTTTTCTCATGCCTGAAAACTGTACTGGGAACATGAATTTATCAGATAGAGAATACTGATCAATATATAATTTGGAACAGGCTGCCCAGAGTGGTTGCAGATACTTTGTGGTGGTGTTCAAGGCCAGCCTGATCTTGGGTCACAATGTTGCCCACAGTAGTGGAGTTGGAACTGGATGACCTTTGAGGTCTCTTCCAACGCAAGCCATTCTATGATTCTATGGTAGTAACATTTTCAGAGGCCTTTTTTTTTGGTCACCAAAATGACACAAAAGACACAAGATGACACAAAAATTTAAACTTTTGGAATATGTATTTTTCCTGATCAGAGACAGTTGCTCGCAGATAAAATGTAATACTAGTTACATACTGAGATTTACCACTGTAGTTTTTCATGTTTACAATTTATACTTCTAAAATTCCTTTAATTCTTTGTTGCTTCTGTATCACATAAATATTCTTCTAATATTTTCAGAAAATATTCTGTTCAAATATGTATATTTTTAACTTGAAACATTAATATGTTAGTAAATGTGGATGTGGCAATGCTATGTTTCAGTATCAATTAATATCTGATTATGTCCAATGAGAAGACAAATTTTGCCAGAAGTTGCTTCCAGACAAAGGCATGATTCACACACACTGTGGAGCCATTAGTGCTTCAGGCGCAATGGGAACTCCAGCCACCTGTGATGCGTCTTAAACTCAGAAAATATAATCTGCAATACCTTATTGCTACTACAATAATAATAATTCTGGATTTCATTTTCAAAGACCTCATTAAAAACGTTCTATTTCTGCTATCACGGGGAAAAAAAAAAAACAAAAACAAAAACAAAACCAGTTAATTGATATGTAGATGAAAAAACACAGGAACATATTGCAATCAGTAATTTTTTACATGTTATTGTTGCCAAGTATTATTATTTTCACTGCATTCTTTCCTTTTATTTATTGCAGACTTATGTCACCCTACCACATTATATGTAGCCTTCCTGTTCCTAAGGGCCCAATGGTAACATTGATTTGATGGTTTCCAATTTCCTGGAACAGAATAACTTGCTGATAAAGTGAAGCAGAAAAATTAAATTATGAGAATTCTATAATCTTAATAGTTTGAAAAGAAAAATAAGGAGGAAATAATCATGCCATTTTAAATGTGGTAAGAACCAAGACAGGGAAGCAGTAAAACATTTCTACCAGAGAAACAAACTTGAGGGAAAATCTGTGATATGCTTTTACCAGTGTATAATGCTGGTATTAAAAAAAGGAAAACATGGTAATTTGACACAGATGGGAAAATCCAGTCAGATCAGGTCTCACACAGTGAAAAACCAACCAGTAGTCTGAAATAGGGTTTTGCTAAATATCCACTGAAGCCTTAGAAGTTTACCTGTCATAGCAGCGCTCTCTTGGCCTTCTGGGTAAATGCCAGTGAAGGACATTGCATTTTGATAACATGACCTTCCAGCAGAATAGATGGAATTTTAAAGAAGCAGAGCTTCTTAAAATGCTCATCACATAGGACAGTATCTGAGAAAAAGAAATCCCTCAAGGAATATAGGGAGACAAAAGCAGTCCACTTCAGCACAGTGCCCTGAGAAGTCTGGGCACTGAAGGACAGTAGAAGATTAAAGAGGATGCTGATTTTTTCATGCACCTGAAATACTAGTTCTGTAACCTTGAAAAGTATAACTGAAAGAAACAGGACATCAGTAATCATGCTGAAGGCATGCATATTAATGTAAAGCATTTTTAGCTGGGAATGATTTTTAAAAGTATAGATCTGAAAGCACTTTTTAGGTGGAAATAAGGTTTCTGCGTGTCAGATGCAGAATCATGAACAGAAACATAAACAAAGCATAAACAAATCTGATCAGTTGCTTTTCCTGTTAGCAGTGGTACCAGGTTGCACCAAAGGATGTATCAGTCAATCTCAAAGTCCTATCAAATGGATTCAATTGCCCAATGGCAAATATGAGGGGAATAAGACGGGAACAGGACAAGAAAACAGTAATATTTCCCCAGCACGATTCTTTCATCCTACATTTTCTTCTAGATCAAGGATTTCCTGAACCTGAGGTGATGCATTTTTATTTAGTTGTTTGTGTTTATATGTTCTTCAACAAATTTACCTATACTTTTCTGAACCTGTGTATTTTAATACATAAAACTGCTTATGGCAGTGAGTATCATGTCTAATTACACTGTTGAAATATCTCTCTTGCTTTCCTTTCTCTTTCTCTTTCCCTTCTGTCCCACAGTCCTTCTTTCCTTCTAATCTTTCTTTCTCTTTCTCCTTAGAATTTCACAGTTTCATAAACTGTAAAATACAGTAAACAAGTCTTCTCATTTTACGTCTTTTTCATGTGGAAGGAGTTGAGCATTTCTCACCTGAGTTGAAATAAATACCTTTGTGCATGTTTATTACAAGTTTTTATATTTTTTTTTCATTCTTTTTGTCATTGGTGATTGAACTGTCTACTAAATTCAATACCTGCATATATCATGTATATGTAGAGACATAAGGATGAGGGCTTTTTTGTTTGTTTTGTATAGTAAATAAGAATTAACACAGAACAATTCCTATCATTTTCCTTGGTTTTGTTTTTTGGAATGCTCCTGGGAAATGAGCTGTTTCATAGTACCACTGTAGTCCAACATTCTGTAAGATAGCTTTTACCATGTATTATCTTTCTCAGGTTTAGTGTCCCTTAGTGCGGAAGTGTTTAATTATTTTAATGCTCCATCTTCCAAAATCAGAAAACCATGGCACCCTCCTTGATAGATACAGAGGTACAGAACAAAAAGTGTATAAAGGAATTAGGAGAAAAAATGTCCTCAGATTGCTTTCCATTCTAGAAAAACAAGATCTGAAAAGATACCAAGTCTGCACATGGTAGCAGCACAAATCATATTATGTTGAAGGAAATTGACCAGTGCTGTGAAGCAGGCATAAGCACCTCCATTTAATTCTCAAATCATACAGGATTCTCTAATGATCACCCGAATTGCACAGGTTCTTGCTGCTGGGAGTAACATACTAACGTATTTCTCAACTTCAATCTGCAGCTGAGTTGATTCTCAGCAGGATCAGAAGACATAAACATTGTTTAAAATCACTGTTCCTTCAATACATTGACTTGTGCAACACATATGTCTTTGACTAGGGCCTTGGAGTTAACTGACAGTAAATAATATCTTATTTATTAAAAATTATAACACACATTTTTCACACAAAAAATATCTTGATTCAGTTATCAACACAACATTTAATTTGAAGATATATTTCCAGGAAATAGATTGGAACGTTCCAAAATGTGAAAGTAACTTTGCCTTTAGAAGATGATTATGTTTATCACCGACCATTCATGTTCTCAGTGAGAATTAAATACTCGTGTTTAAAAGAATAAAACTTCTGTTTTGAATGTTACACTGCCATCTAATGAGATAACTGTAAATTGCATGAAAACGTAGAAAAGTTTTGTCATATTTCTGGAAGCAAATGGTATAACACTTAATACAACTTCAACATTAATAGCATTTACAATAATAGAGAAGGATTTTTGTTCATCATAACACTAATGTTATAATTAACTGATGATATGGTAGGTGACTGGCAAAAGGCTTGTATGCAGCAAATGTTCTTTAAATGAAACTGTGAGCTAAACAAATGTAGTAAATAAAGTAGTACATGAAGTTTCATTTCAAAAGTTCTAACAGATTTTTTTTTTTTCTGGATGTCTGACTGTCTTTGGCTGCATTTACAATGCCAGATGCTATTCCTGCAAACTTGGACACAAATAAGCTTTGGGGATGAAGGTATAGAGACACCTGAGCTCTATTTGCAGCTATGCAGTGTAATTCCTGAATGAACTTGATAATTCACTGAGGAAAAATCCTGTCCTAGCTCTGTTTGCATGGAAGTACACACATTCTGCAACTCTACCAGATGGATACTAAGACAGGATGAGGGGATCCCCCTGAAGACTGTCAGTTCTTCATTTACTAAAACAGTTGGAGGCCAGGCCTGGTTGGATATCTCCCATTGTGATGACTCTGGGGGTCTCATGGGGGTCTGAGTTGGCTCTTGGTGCTGTGAGAGCCTATGCCTCCAGGTTCCTTTTCAGATGTATCAGATAGTTTAAGGTCTGAGCATAGATATCTCGGGTAGTCACAAGAGTGGCATGTGGGCTTGATTTTGGTCTTGATAATGAGACCTAAAAATGTGGTGATTTTTATTTCTAAATATTAACTTGTGTTTTATTTAATAAAAAAAAAACCACACACACACAAAAATAAATACTACACAAAACAACCAAACAGCCTGCTTTCCACTACAGCAATACCAATCTCAAGTAATCCTAATAGTCGTCATGTTTACAGAACAAACTCCATCATGAAGAACACCTATAGATGTTGAAACATTACACTACAGATAACAAACAAATAACTTTACTGACAATTCTATTAATTTGCTATAGTGTATTTCAGTGCAGAGGGCAATAATTAATTTGCAGACTTAGTTGATATTATGCTAACATGGCCAAAGGCTAGTTGTTTATGTCATAATAACAAAGACTTTGATATTCACTTCTGTTATTGGGGTCACTGAACCTTGACAGAAACAAGGAGGGGAAAGGTACACACACTAACAAACACTGTAGTCTCGCCAATCAACAAGTCCAAGATCTGGCTTTTCAGTGAATGAGAACACCTTGTTGATTTTATGGAACATGAGAATCTTCTCACAAGGAAGATCAAAGGGCTGGGGTATTTTTCAATGAATAATTTTATGGGACAGATGGAATCCGCTCAGGGAGACCTGTGACACACAGAGCCAGATTATCAAAAGTATCAGACACTAAAACCTGTTAGTGTGGTCAAATCTTTACTCCAACCTTGTCAGTAGATTTTAGCTCTGTTTAAAGAATCAATCTACATTTTAACTACTGCAAAAGTTCAAATGGAGGTTAAAAGGATGAGCTTGGAGATGGCAGACCAAGAGAAATACTGTTTGCAACTCTTCTGTATTCCATACAAGTGCTGTCAAACGTTAGGGAAGGTAATTTTCGTTTGTAAGTGAGAAGGGAATATTGCTGGAAGCATGCCCTTGTTCTGTTTGACAGCAGGTGTTCTGCTAAAACTCTGGTCAATTCATTCCTTCTGGTTTGACTTCTAAAGAGCTAAGCTCTATCTGCTCTAGAGTCATTGAGTGCACTTCAACTCTGAACATTTAGCTCCTAGAGTGCGCTTGCTTGTTTTATAAATACATATTTACCTCTGCTACCCTTTCAAAGGAACAAGGTTTCCTGCACTGTTGTTCTTTTAGGCCATGTAACTTCGAGGTACGTTTTCCAGAATTCAACATGGTGTACACTAATTTTATGGAGAAAAGATGCAAGGTTGACTAACAATGATTTTGCAAAACATCAAAAAATTCTCTGTAATTCATTGTAACTAGTACAAGAATATACAAATCTAAATCATGTAACAACAACTACATGGGATTCAAGCCTCAGTTTTCTTATTACTTTTGAGTCCTCTTCTTTTTTTTTCCTAAAATGAAGGCAAATATGAAAAAAAATGCAAACAAGCCTTACATTCAAACCAACTAGAGTTCCTGGTACTACATGCTAAATAGGGCCACATCTTTTTAAGCTTAAAAATATCATCTGCTCTTCATCCTGCCAACAATGTCAAAGACCCTGCTGCTGCTGTATTGGAGTGATCGTACCCTGGAGTAGCATGATGTGGGGAAGACACATAGCATACACAGCCATAGCTGAACCAAATGGAGTCCACAGTTTCTGCTTCAGCCTTCTGCTGAATGAGGCAGAAGTATCTTATGCATGCAATATCCCATTTTGCTCTTGTACATGATTCCTGATTTTGAATTAATTTATGACTTTCTAGGCAATAGTTGAAGATACCAGAATATGGTTTCTACATGGAATGGTGAAGAAAGCATAAGCCATCATCAACCTGCAATTACATATAAAATCATAGTTGCACCAATTTTCAGCCAGATATTTGGGCAAGCTCTCCTTGTCCACAGCAGAAATTAGCCTGTGTGTATTATGTTAGAAGTGATGGAGGATGTAATATTTTCACACTCATTTTTAGCATTAATTAAATAAGAAAAAAAGCTTTCAAATGTTCTTCTTTTTGAAGGATTCAAGAATAACGGCATTTTAGAACTGTTGCAGTATTGGCCCTGTTCATGCTTTTATGACATTACACATAAGTCCCAAGCACTTCAGAATGAATACTCAGTGATTACAGACTGCAAAAGTAGTTCTGGTACATACCTAGGATCAGCTGTACATAGATGCCCTTTAACCATCTTACAGCAGCCCCTTGAAAAGCAGGGAGAAAGATTAGATTGCTCTTTTTTTTTTTAAGCAGCAAAGATCTGGTCAGATTATTGGATATAATAACATATTAAAACAAACATTTTGATAGGCATAGTATACAGTTCCATACAGCTCATATGACTTCTTTTTTCCCTCATAATTTTGTGGGCATGAATCAGGCCTGTCAGGTTCAATAGCCTTTTAACACAAATAAAATATTCACATGGGACATCTGGACAATAAGGCAGAATGTACATTCTGCTTTAAAACTGGGCCATAAGATCCCTTTTGATTGCATTGTTCTATTAGAATTCTCTCCTATTTTAAGTAAGGGATTTAAGACGGAAGAGGAAAGAGTTAAAAAGTACACTGTCAGGCAGGTGTGTTGGTTAGCAAGCTCTGTATCTTCTTGGCCCTCACGCAGTGCAGGTGTTGAACATCAGCATTTTCATCCTGTTTGATATCTAGGCTTTTGTGTTTGTCATCTGAGGACTTTCACATTAAATCTGTAGGAAAACCCCCCTTGCTTTGTTATTTTGGCTAAATAGTAGAAAACAGAATTTATTTTTTATCAGTCTTAAGTTTAATAATGCTAGCACAGCTCTACCTGTCAATCTAAGAGGTGGAGGTCCTTTTTAACTCAATAGTTTATATTACATCAGTATTTTACTTACAAAACAATGGTAATGAGGAGGTAAAGGACAGCAAGCTGGCTGTTAGAAAAATGTGCAATAGACAGTGAGAAATAAACCAGCAAATATAATATATGCATTTAATGCCTACTGTACATTTCTGAACTAATAAAAATTGGTGTCTAAAATTGGTGGAAAATCTGATAGATGTGCTCACAAAATGGAGAATATTTCTGCTTTATGATAGGGATTAATTATGGGTGTGTTACTAGAGAACAAACTGTGAAATATACAAAAAGATCATCTAATTCTAACATCCTTCACATATGCAATTTTTTTTTAAGACCAGTTTATTTTCCTTAAGAGACTTGCCTGAAATTGTTTGAACTAGTTGGATAATTAGAATTGTCAGAATACAACAGCAACAAAAACACCCACCACCATCACCAAAAATAGCCCAAATGATGCCTTCCATTTGCTCCCAAACCAATTGCTATGGAATTTTTCTTATTTGCATTGCAGCTATTGGCCTGTTGGTGGAGAGTTTTCAGGACAGCATTCTGACATGCCTGAGTAACATAGAATGAAAATGAAACAACTGGTTTACTTTCTTGCCCAGGCACCTGGAGCAAAGTTGTGCTAACTAGGGAATCTTCCCTTTTTTTTTTTTTCCTTTTTTTTTTTTTTCTGAATGATTTCCAGATAGCTGATTGACTTTGACACTAGACATATCCCAACAACTTTTGTAAGTGTTAAGCAGTTACACTTTCTTATATTTTATCAGCAAGGAGAGAATCGGAATATTTTTCTGCCAGGCATTCTGTTCTTTAACATCCAGGTACATTCCCTCTCTTGAAATAATGCTTTCAATAACATAATGCGCATTTTTGGAGCTGTTCCACACAACAGTTTTTTACTTCTTTTTAACACATCAAACTCTTTCAAATACATTCATAGACAACACACCAAAAGTACTGCTGTGCTTGATCATAATAGAGCAGAAATTTGGAGAATGATTGTGTTTTTAAAGCTGTTTCTGCGAAACACAGTAGCATATTCTTATGCAAATTCATGTTCTATAACTCTCTCTCTGTGCCACAGAGCTGAATGGAAAACTGTTATGTATCCTATGTAAAGAAATTTATTTGCACTCAAAACCAATCCTGTAGTCTTGACAAATCATCAACCCAAATGTTACTGTGTATGTGGAAGATTTTATTAGCTATGCCTTAAACTCAAAATGCTTAGAGGAACTGAACTTGATTTTCTGTCATTTTCTTGTGATGTTTACTGCATTATCTCATCACAGTAATACTGGACTTGGCCATAGAAAAAGCAGATTTTATTTATGATTCATTTCCCTTTTAAAGTCTTTTTAGTAGGTACTGTAATTCTGTGTTTTCATGACACTACTTCACAGCTTAACTGAAAATCCATTTTATCATCAGGTCAATGACACTGAAGGGATCACTTTTTATAACAGAGAAGTCACCCTGGTACATCAGAGCTTGCCTAGAATGTATTCAGGTCTTACTGGTACTTCATTATTCATTTTGGTAATGTTAACCAGCTGTCGATTTAATGTCTGCTGTTGAAATCCATTTGGGAATCCTCCCTCTCCTCTGATAATCAGGAGAGTTTAACAATTGCTCTCTATTAGCAAAATGTTTTATTGCCCTGTGAAACCTAAACTGAAAGTTGCAAATGTTGTGCTCTGAATTACTTTCATGTCTGAACGTGACTGACATGGAATGACTTCATTAACTTTCAGTAAAAGCGCATTAGAAAATTTTAAGACTGAGTTCAGGTGCCAAAAGGCGAATACTGTTTTATCTTGTGGTTATTGTAACCCTGACCTGATTTTTGATAGAAATCACTACTTCTATTTCACTGCTAATCTTTTTAAAAGATTCTTATGTTCAAAAAAAGGTCTAAAATTATTTTGTTACACTTAGTTCTGATCACAAATATTTAGGAAAATTTTCTGAATTGCTGATGCTGAGAAACAACTACAATGAATCGCATTCCAGATTTAAAGATTGGATAAAATTCAATATTTTAAAAGACTAAGAAATTCAGTATCTGAAAATATGGAAAACTAGGGCATAACATTTGCAGCTCCTAAAATGGACTAAGGGCTACTAATAAAAAACACAGCTGAGGGTAATGAGGATCTGATTGCATTTTAGATTTCTAAGTGCTGGTTAGCAGTGGGTTTCCCAGTGACTTACAGTCTGTTCTGTTCTTCAATTCCTTCATTCAGCATTACGGAGAAGAGAAACATATGTAAGACAGAACTGCAATATGAAAAATCTTTGATATGTTTACAGGTGGATTCAGCTATATGTGAGTGTTCTGAACTTATTTAATTTATGGAATGATATTCTTTTTTATTTGTAACAACATAGCTAACTAGATTTTTCTTACAGAGCTAATGGTAATCTTTATCACTTTTAAAATTATTTCTAACTGCTATCACTGTGCAAAGCCCATAAATGGTTCTCTGTTATAACATGACATTTGGAATAATAGGTTTACTAATGTTAAAAGTTGGGAAAGAAGGATAGATGGGAATGCGTGTTTCCTGCCTAATCTTTTTTCATCCTCCTATTCATATGTGCTATGATATAATCTTTAATTCACAATCACACACAGTATTTCTCCCATGAGACCTCTGGCTTACAGAGTGCATAATAGTTATCCAACATTTCTTTTCATCCTGTTCACTATGTGGTTTAGCCTTAGGTCTTATTTATGTTACGCCATCCAAAATCTTAACTGTCTGCAGAAGTGTTCATTTTCTTTTTCTGGGAAATTCTCTGGTTCTCTTATCACACCAGCTAATTTACTTATGGTTGCTCCTAAACTTATCCTTATTATCCTTTTGAAAGTACGTTTCCAACAACCAGTTTCTGCAGCTGTAGAATTTGAGTGTAAAGTTAAGGATATGTCAGCTTTTGGATGCTGAGGCTGAGACACGAGGAATGATTTTTCAGGAATATGTGTGTGTATATATATGTTTATATATTGTAAAACACTCTGTACACAATTCAGTGCTTACTAACTTCATTTACACTCTTTCATGCATATAAGGTTTCTTACTGAGCATGTAACTGCATCAAATAAAAATGTAAAGACAAATCAAGTATACCAGAAAGGTGTTCAGCTCCATCAGTCCTGTTTCTTTTTGTAAAATATTTTGTAGTTTGAACTTTCTAATCATTTCTAAAAGAGGAGATACAGCAGTTGACAGGTTCTTCTGTTAAACACCCCAAACATGATCTAGGCTTCTGTTCACCTTGTGTAGAGAATTAAGTACAAGGAAACAGGGGCTTAAGCTAGTATGGGCAAATATAATTCTTTCAGTTCTATTCTTATGAAAGTCCAAATATGGTACTTTCTCACTTTCTGTATTTTAGATGTATTTTCCCAATTAAAGAAAGAACTGCTCACCTCAAAAACCTTCTGCTGGGTGAAATCTGGACTATTGGCTTCATGCATTTTGTTTCTTACACTGACCTCATATATGCCGCCTCAGTTTAAGACAATAAATAGAAGCATAGTAGGATGTTTCTGTTTATGGGAATCAGTATCAAGGTGGTAATATCTTTAGTGATTTATTGCAGTATGTTATCATCTCCTTTTCCTTCCCTACCACCTCAAGATCCAAACAAACAAAAAAACTCTCCCAGCAAAAATCCAAAAACCATGATTGTGCTATTCTTCTATTCTCAGCCTTGGGTTTCTTTTCCCATGTTAATGTTCCTAAGCTTTTCCCTGTATTCTTTTTCTGGCACTATACTTTTTTTTTAAGAAAATATTTATTATTATTTTAAATTACTTTGACCCTTTCCCTGTTTTTCTACCTATTTTTTTTTTTGTTTGTTTCTCACTCTTTACCCACGACTGTAGGTCCCTTACTACTTAGAGAGTTTTTCACACCATGTTCCCTCTCTGTATGTGTCTTAACCAGCCCACCGGTTCCTCAATATCTTTCTGAATTAAGGAACTCTGTGAAAAGAATCAAAGTTTCTCGTTGAGTCCCTATGTTTCCCTAACTCTGGAACTCAATCCTCCATTTTCTCTTTCTGCAAAAGCTCTCAAACTTGTAACCTGTCTGTCCATGCTTGTCACTCTTCTGCTTTCCTTCCTCCTCTGGGAGCCAGCTGGAAGGCACTTGAGGACAGGAGAAACCATTATTTTGCTTTCAGCTCTAGGGTCCTGTGTCAAATAATTAAGCAATTACCTGGAGCAATTATAAAAAAAAAAGTCCTATTTTGTCCTTGCATCTTTGGGTACCTGTCTTCTCAGTAAGGTGGAATCATGGAAATCTTGATCAACCACTGAAAACATATGCCTTTAAAAGGCTTACAATTAAATTGCTGTAATGAGAATTTTTCAGACTGAGAAAATGGTGCATCTCACACCATGGCTACTACCTAAACCGTTTCCTTTTTTTGTTCTGGTACATTTTCATGAAGTTACAAGCACAGAACTTCTCAGAGAAAGACTTTTTTTTTTTTTTTAAATTCATTCTCAGAAATAGCTGTGCTCTTTCAGCTGAAGTCTTCCACAAACTGTTCATCCCCTGAAAACAAATAAAGATTTAAAATATCTTTAGATTCAAACCTAACCGTGAGCAATAACAGTGTTATTGAAATTACTTTTTTTTAATACATTATACATGTTCAATCCTGATTGATCATAGCAAGCAGTACCTTTTAACAAATCATCTTTGAAACTGAAGATTTCAAGAAACAATATTTAGTATAAAGACGTTTTCAAGGCAAAATTCCATTGAGAATTATTTTTTGCATCTACAGTACAGCTATCTCAAACAAGAAGTAATCTCAGAATATTTATTATCATTATGAAGAGTAGTGCTTTTTGTTTTCTCATGCTTTTCTTCTGACTGCTATAATATCTTCTGTCTGGTTCAAGTCTTTAAAATCAAGTTGAGAATCTAAATTACCTTCTCCCTTCCTCACTATCATGGTGGACTGCAGTGTTCTTGTATTTCTCTTTTCCTACCCTCCTGACTCTTTCTAGATCGTGGAAGGATGATTAATACTTTCTAATACTAGAAGAAATTCATAGTTCAATCAACATCTAGGGTTTGGTGAGATAGTAAGTAGAGGCTCAGAAAATGAACTGTCAGAAACCTGTCAGTGGATTAGTAGATGTTCTGATGATTGAAAGTCAAGGAAAGCCAGAGAGTTTTCATCATTGTTTTACTAGTAATGTAAAATAGCTTTGAAAATTTGGAATTCTGGAGTTTGATTGGCTATTTTGAGCTTTACTCAATATACAGTAGTAGTATTGTATGCTTAGCATATAGTTATTTCATATTAGAATATCAGACAACCTAAATAATAGGTTGCACATCTGATTTCTTTTTCTGAAATTACATATAAACAGTAATTTAAAGGTAGTAAGGATATAAAAATGCATAACATATTTAATTAATAAGTGCACACTTGCAAGGAACGAATCTTCCTGCTTTTGTTTGGACAAATGGAATTCACATTCAATATAAATCAAAAGTAATACTGAACCAAAGATAACCTTCCATCAAGGGACGAACTAGCTGAAAATGCATCAAAATATAGAAACTTTGAAAGAAATTGAGGCTAATGTGATAACAAATCTTTGTTTTATGATAGATTGTAATAATTTGTTACATTACAAAGGAATGTTAAAACTAAATTGTATGAGATGCGAAAAAAATTAAAAAAAACAAACCAAAAACCCCAAACAAACATTGTTTGAAGTGTTTTGATATCATTGTTTAACTTTTGACATAGTATTCATAGGAGAGGGTGGAAGTAACACTTATAAACAAGTAGAGGCACAAAGGAATTTGAGATGATATCCCTAATGAAACCCAGAGCTTCAGCACTGTGAGAAAATTAAAGCTTGGGCTAAGAATCAAAGAGAAACTGAAAATGCTTCAGAAGGCTTTTTATAGTCTAGGATCAAGGAGGTTTTACTTTTAGTGTGCAAAGGGCTAATAATGATCTGCTAATCTATGTGCAGCATTTATATTGTTTTCCTTGTCATTTCTAACAGTCTATCAAAGCCTCCAAGCTAGTATCTGCTTGCCGGAAATCAGATGTGGCTATGGGTCTAGTGTGTGTAAGACTACATTGGCTTATGTGATGTTTAGGAGGATGTGGAATGCTTTTAGGACTGTCTAAAGGTTAAAGATTTTAAATGCTGCTACTCACTTCAGTCACAATCTGGGAGCAGAGAATAGACAGAGAGCAGAACAGAACAGAAGCACCTGGAACATATTTCCCCTACAATGACACTTCAGTGAGCAGCTGAAAAGATCCTAGAGCTACAGAATTTACTTCTGACTTTATCCTAAACTCTTAAACAACCTTCCAAAATAGCAGTATGGCAGAAAACAGGGAACTTCGAAAAGTAATTTGAAAAAGAGTATTTTTGTTTGCACATGTCTGAGCAATGTGTTGTAATAAAGCTTTCTTGTTAATACATCTTTTAAAGCATTTTATATATTTCAGTCCAATGAATAATATTTATATCCTTAAACAAGGAAATTTATGTAAATTATGATGAAATTTTGACAAAAATGACATTGATATTTTTCTACCTCTTTCTGTACAGGACTGTCTCCAAGTCTAAGTTTTAGTAGTAATCCTCAATGTACTTGTGAATAATTTTCAATCATTATTCAATTTCTGTTTATAAATTTCCTACAGATAGATGATAAACATATTCAATATGCTTGCAATTATAAAACATAATGATTTGTTTACTGAATACTGGGGAACTATGTAACATTTAGGTTTAACATTTAACAGTAAATATTTAGTGTAAAGTTTTCAGGCCTCATACAGTAATCATCTATGTTCTTATATTGTCAATTTCAAAGGCAGGTGCATAAGTTATTTACCTTTACATTGTTAATATCTAATGAGTGGTTTTTGTGGTTGATCACTTCAGATTATCTTTGGCAACTGTTTTTGTTATACATGCAAAAAAAACCCCAAAACCACAAACAAACATCTACTGGGTTGTGTTGTAGCATTTCAATGAGATTTATGTATCCACATAGAATGATGACATTAAAAAATTTTACTGCCACTCTACGTTCTATGGAAATGAAAGCAAACAAAATATAAATATGATTGAGAGCATCAGGAGACTCTTGTATCCTTCAAATGCAAAAACCACAATATCAAATCTCTGTATCATGCTGACCAAGTTACATCAGTATTCATAAAATGCTTAGCAGTTGTGTTAATGAATTAAAGAAACACTTTCATCATATCAACCTTTTGTATCACAAAGCATGTGAAATCATTTAAATGCATTTTTACATGTGTTATCTGCAGAAACAAAACTTACAAAGTAGCTTGCAAAATAAAACGCAACAAATTATTACATTGAGGTTTTTTTTTTCAATCTTTTGGACGAATACTACCATAGTACATGTGGTTTAATTGTTGTAATATATAATGTGCTTTGACCTCTTTTCTCCTAATGGTTCACTGGTAGCAGCCTGTGTGGTAACAAACTAGGACTAATTTCTTGTTAAATTGTTAGAGTGGTATTATGGGGTAAGCAACAACTTATGAAATAGAGCATATTAAAGCATGGACCAGCTAAAAAAATAACTGGAAGTATAGATACTAAAGGTGGGAAATTTTGAAAAATACTCTCGGGAGAGGGAGGATAAAAGCATGTTATATTTGCTGATTTGATAACAAAGATCTCTCAAAATATCTGAGAATACATAGCCATTCATGATCCATATATGAGGAAATATATAATATGATAATATATATATATATTTAATCATATTATATATTTCCTCATATAATAAAATCTTTAAAACTGTCAGGTTTTACTCAAACTTCTGTAGTGACTGGGAAATGGGAATGGCTATGTATTCTCAGATATTCTCAGATATAAAATAATAAGATATAAAATATCTCAGATATAAAATATAATAAGACACTGTTAAGGTAAGGAAGACGTGAGTCATGGTCTCTTCAGTGATAGTCTATTTCTGGAGCAATGAAAAGTCCCTTAAATGCCTTTGAATCTGAGATAATGTAAGGGGGAAAAATAAGAGTCTGACTTGATTTATAAGTAAAATTGAAACCTGCTGTATTCATGTATGAAACATCTTCTGTAAAAATTAATTATCCTAATGACCACAGTGCTGAGCAAGTCTAGAGAAGAAAGTGATACCATGTCATTTTCTATTAATAAAAGTAAGGGTATTTGCTCAGTTTGCTGTGGAAGAGAAACCATTTGTTTGGCACAGGTTACTGAATGTGCTAGTTCTTTATTTCTGGAGTAAATGAAGACATCAACTCATTGTCCTAGTTCTTGACAACCAGTGTGTTTTTAGTGTAATAGGAATTCACTTCCTTTAAAGTGCATATGTCAGATAGTAGCCCTTCATAGAGATTGAGCAGTCTTTTGTAAAACTCAGAATGCAAGTAAGTCTGCCCAACAGTTGTCATATGTATGAGAAGTTTGTTCTACACAATTAGGAACTTTATTACTTAAATTAATAGTAAATGAAGTATGTCAGTTAAAGGATGAGTAGCATATAGGGCCTTGAAGCAAAGAAATATGTGCATTTTGGGCTTGGTTTTGAAACTCAGAAAGGTCTCAGGGTACTCTGAAATGCGTTTTTGGTGGTGGTTTTTTTTTTTTTTTTGTTTAATTGTTGGTGGTTGTTTTTTTTTTTTGGCAGAGGCACAAAACTGCTGTAAGAAATGTGTGGTTTTACAGCCTCTGCCTCACCATCCCTCCATCACAGCATGCAACACATTTATGCTTCCAGCCACCTCCTCTAAAAGACAGCAGGGGAATCATGTTTTGCCAAGATGCTATCATAACACTTACTAGGTAAATATTAGGGAGCTTTAGACTACTGGTTTTTAAACAAAAATGTTTTTTTTTTTTTTAATACTTTCAAGAGCAGGTATATTTACCCCTATTTACCAATTTGGGGAATAATATATTAATTTCTTGCCTGCAAAACACTTATTTTCTAATAAGGCAGCATTGTTAGACATCAAGAAATGTAACACCAGACTTGCTGGCATTGTTTCTCATGAGTCTGTTTTACTGAGAAGTAAAAGAGCTGGAGATGAGAGATGCTGGAATGGGCTGAGGATACCTCTTGCCTGGAGGTTCTTAGGACAGCTTGGTTGGGGCCCTGAGCAATCTGATCTTGTACTTGATCTAACAGCTGGCAACTCTGCCTATGCAGAGGGGTTGGAAGTTGATGATGCTTGAGGTCCCTTCCAGCCCAAGTCATTTTATGATAATTTTTCTTTAAGTTGTATTTTAAAAGTATCTTTGCCTGTTTAGCACTTTATAAAATTATTGATCTTAACTAGCTATGAATTTTATTTGATCAAAATGACACTACTGCAACAGGGAATGTTCTTCTTGACACAGTAGGGAATCTGCTGTCTTTTGAAAAAAAGATGTTTATATGCTTTAACAATATTCTGATAATGAATTCTGCAAATAGCGCAAATCACAGGATACAGGATTTTCAGAGATCTTCAGTTAGAAGAATTCTGTGGGGAAGTATAACATAACATCTCAACTGCAGTTCTCTCTTCTACTGACAATTGAAAAAGTATACTTTTTCAAGTTAGATGGCTCAAATTATTACACTAATTTCACCTTTTTTTTTTCCTTTTCTCCTGAGAAAATGGTAATCAAGGCTGTTGCAGAATCAAATCATCAAAGCAACTTGACTTGTAAAAAACCTAGGCAAGACTTGGATATGTTTTCTACCTAAAACTTTTCCATTGGAGCAGATGGGTCAGCTAGCTCCATAATTGAAATAAATTCTTGCCCTCTAAAGAGAGGGTGATTCCTACAGGTCAGAACAGGGGTTACTGGTAGGTCAGCTGAGATAAACATTGTGCAGATAGCTGCAGTAATGGCTAAGTTGTAAGTAAACCAGAGATGTTATAATGCAGAACTGCTGGTCCTTGGTAGAGTTTCCTAAGGTCATTAAGAAAAAGATAGTTTATTAAGCCTGAAATTGTTGAAGAAAAGCACTAGACTCTGTCTAGAAGCTGTATGTATTTAAATAAAATTGTATTTAGACGCTTTTCCAGCTATAGTGTAATAAATTTATTTGGTTCCACTCAGATAGCATTTACTGTTTTCTCCACTTGGTCATTTCTATTTTGTCTATCATATTTCAATTGAGATTTTTGTTAGCATACCATGTTCAGGCCAGTGATGCTTTTCAAGTATGAAATTGATTCATTAAAAGCACAAATATTTACGCTGTGGTGAGAATTACTGACCACTAAATCAATAGTATGATTTTTACATGTTACAGCCTGGTACAAATGCTCTTGAAAGCTTAACATTTTAATTGTGTGTTCTTAAAACCAACTGAAAACTCAATTAATATTTCTGGCAGGATTTCCTGCAGTTGAAAATATTTCTGTATAGTGATGCAAAAAAATTGAAAATGAGAGGAATAATGGGGAATATTTGTTTTCTAACAACCGGCAGTACTGTTATCTATTATATGTAAGTGCAACATCTGTGAATTTTCTTCTATTAGAAATCACAAACAAACTCAGAACTTAAATAATATGGAAAAAGTGATTATGCTATTTTCAGATGAGATATGCTATCTGCTATCTGAATTTTATGAAGAAAACAGAAGTATGCTTCTAGATAGGAGCTATGGGAATTGTAGCTCCAGGATGAATGGCAACGTGCCCCAGCTTGTAACTAAGGATTCAGCCTGGATGAAGCATTTGAATTTGTATGTTTACTCTGAAGTTTAGCTTGCTTCGGTGCTAATTACGCCCTTGGAACCTGAACTAAATTTTTCTCACTGTGAAAAAACACACATCTCAGCTGATGTAAGTAAAAACAAAGAGCCATAGAAACATAGAGTGGCTTAGATTGGAAGGAGCTTTAAAGATCGTCTAGCTTCAACCCCTCTGCCATGGATAGGGTTGCCATCTACTAGATCAGACTGACCTCATCCAACCTGGCCTTGAAAATCTTATAAGAAAAAACATCAAAATGTGATACTTTGGAAACTACTGCCATGTATTACCCTCAGTAATGCCTCTTATGAATAAAATTCCAGTTACTTTTCTAGAAAAGTATCTCACTTGTGACTGTAGGCATAGAATAACAATATTACAATTAGAAATTTTGAACAGTGATTGTAATTCTCCATCATAAAACCAAGATGACTTCATTGATATGTGCATTGTCACATTTCATTTCTATTTCACTAGGTCATTTTTCCAGTAAATTATTTCTTGTGGTCAAATCAATATTTTCTAAGAATACACAATGCAAAGGGGAGATACTGAGGAGTGTGCTTAAGTAGCAGAAAATGAACTTCTGACTTTTAAAGGATATATCAAAAGATATAATGTTGCCTAGAATAAAGTTAGTTTCTCAAGCTACTTGGATTTCACACCGCTTTAAATAAATAAATATAAACACAAACTGAAGAGGATTGACCCAAGATAATTTACTTTTTGTTTATAGAAGTAATTCACTATTTGTGACTGGACTCTCTCAGAACAGCATCCAGTTTTATGCTACAATATTACAGTTGTTATATTGCCATGGAAAAGTCATAATCTTGCTCCGTTTTCATTTTGTAAATCTATGGTTCTATTTATCATGGATTAAATTATTATTTTTTTATTTTTTGCAATAAGCAGTCAAATATATGTAGGGTGAGCTCTGATTAGTCTCCTTCACAAGAATCAGAATTTTGTTTACAGAGAACCTTATCAGGAACTTTACATCAATTCAGTTATGATCCAGCTTTGTTCCATTTGTACCAGTGACGATATTAGGATTGTATTAAAACTGTCAGTCCTTTGTTATATCATGAGCAAGTATAAAAATTACACGTGACGCTTCCTAAAGTAAAAGAATCATTCTGACTGTACAAACAGTAGAAGTTGGTTTAACTGGAAACGGGATCCAAGCTCAAGGGAAATGTTAATGTGCAGGGAGAATTTGCATGGAAGGATTACCTCTGATATTATGCATTTGTGTAAAACATGACTGAAGCTCTCAGGCCCTGGTACAGAGCATGGATGGGCTGAGAGTAATGTATCCCTTAGGATCTTTCAATAGAAGAGCAGGATACTGTGGGATTTTATTTAACTGCTTTAAGTAATTTTGTCCACCAATTAAAAAAAGTTCTTAATGGTTGACATTACTTATAATTGACAAAAAAAAAAAGCAACAAAAACATTATTGCTTGTCAGTAAGATACACATATTTCATTAGCTTTCATTACTATATAATTTTGAAACAATTTTTTCTGCGCCTTGGCTAGCCATGAAATAAATTGACATCTGTCAAAGTGCTCACTATTTCCATCTAACAATCTGGATCTTTAAGAGAAAGAATAGAGTGCTATTCTTCTTTCCCCACAAGATCCAATGGGAAGTAATGTACGTTTAGTAATTAATGTAAATAAGAAATGCATTGTGTGTTTGATCAGGTTTGATTTAGCAAAGTACACTGTGTGTATGCATCTAATTACAGAAAGAGAACAATATGCTGAGGTCTCATTTAGGTATCCGAAAACCCAGCCACATGAAATTAGAGGACACCTAAAAATATTCCTTAGCCTCTATGATTCATTTCTTCTCTCTGGAAAATAAGTTTGTTCTTTTATGTAAGAAATTGTGTAAAGAAGATTGGCAAAATCAGGATGATTTTTTTTTTTAGTTTCTCATATAGCATATGCCATACATTTGCAAGCTAGTATTAAATAAATTATTAGGAAAGCCACTACAGTATTACTTCACAAAATCTGAACCAGCAATATACTCAGAAGAGTACTATAAATTCTTTATAATTTATATATAGTATTTATAACTCAAAGTATGAATATACTTTGATGGGGTTGCTTTTATAGATAACTTTTCTGAAGTTTAAAAAAAAACAACAACAACAAAAAAAGGGCTTTGGTTAAATACATTTCTAGTATAATTGTCCTGAATGTGGGTTATTTATAGATGTGGGGCCAGATTCCATTTTGCTAGAAAGCCTCTATGCATCATCTGAAATTGCTTGCACTGCTCAGATGCAAGTTGTTGCTGAGCAGTCTGTAGTGCTGTACACAGTAGTGATAGCCAGATATCTGTCAGCTGCCCCATGAACTGTGAAAATGCTACACCTTGAGGATATACAGAGAACTGCAGCACTTTTTTAAAACAAGCAAACAAACAAAAAACACAGGTAATTGACAGCTTTTGAAAAATCTCTAAGCAGCTCCCAGATCATTTGTTAAATTGATGCTATCTTCGTAAAACCTGAGCTCTCTTTTGAGATATTAATATATTTCTTAGTAAAACTTATTAATTGCTGCCATGTAACTTGGGATTATTTGGGATTATTTCTAATTTACATATATGATATCCTAAACAAAAAGAACCCCTGAGGAAAATGTTAAGTATCTGGTAAAAATGAAACCAGGTCAAATATACAATATGGGATAAAACCAGTAAAAATGATGTCTTTTTCAAGAGAGTTAAAGAACAAGTGCTTATTCAAAAGTAATCCTTCTTGTTGTGTTACATTGGCCCACAATGTCAGAGGGGGATGTCAGTGTTATGGCAGCGGAGTTTTAATATTTCTGTCAATATTCTGTTCCATTTTGTTTCTGTGCAACAGAGAGCAGCAGAGGGGAAGTCTGATAAAATGAAGTGGACAGAATTTTTGTTTTCACATGACTGAAATCAGGATGAATGCACTGCTACTGTGGACTGACTGCTTTACATACACCACACACTGTGCTATTTTCTAGGCAAAGCAATAATGATGAGGACCATATGATCAATCTGCAGCTAAGAAATGCATGTATTAACAATTAAGAACAACTTACCAAAGCCTCCTGATAATTACAGATGCTATTTTTAATATTTTATTCAGAATGTATTTACTAAGCATGATTTATTTCACCCTACTTCTATTTATGATCCCAACTGATGGCTTATATTTAACCAGAACTTTTATGCAAAAGCACTTGCAGTATAACATATTTTAATTCAGACTGTATGCACCTGTACACATGGAGTTCAGTAGGATGGAAATGAGATAAAGAGATTTAAGCAAGTTTGGTCCTTGCTTGTATGCTTTCTGATAAAATGTAGACAGCACTTCCAGAATATCCTGGGCTTCATAGGTGTAGCTCTCATTTGCTTACTGTGTTGCTTCAGCCTTCCTTTTGGCAGAATGAAGTCTATCCCTCAGCTTCTGAGAGTTGTATTTCAGGTCAGCACAGCAGCCCCTTTGTAATCCTTGTGTGGTCAGACTCCAGGTCTGAGGAGAGTAGCTGATTCTTTCAGCAGAAAGTAACAGCTAGAAAAGAAATAAAGGTGGCTTATCCTTAACTCTCCTTCTACTAACTGTATCTTTAACAAATGTTAGATTTTTGCTTTCAGGATTAGCTTCAGTTTGATGGCATTTAGAGATTCACCAATGTTTTGGAGGTCTTATTTCAGACTGCCTCTATTCTGGTCTCCTGTTCTACATGCCTATTAGTGATTGGAGCACACTGACCACTGTTAAAATTAAAAAGATGCACATCTCCTGGTTTAGTTTCATCCAAATGAATCCATTTTGTGTGGTCTGGAACAACTCTGAGTGCAAAGTAGAACAGATTAATTGAGAAATTTTAAGAAATGTGCACTGAAATTGTGTTCCTGACCCAAGCAGAAATACTAATGCAGAATCGCTGTCAGTTTTTGCATGAGTTACACGTTCCCAACCCCTTGATATGATGCTTCTTTATTCATATACTAAACCTCTGCTTTGAGATGTTCTCTCCCTTGAGAATGAAGAAAGTTGCCCCTGAGGAAAAACTCTACCTTTAGAATGTTCTGCCTCACAAAATCTTGAAGAAAACTGAACGTGTACCCAGGAATGGAAAAAAGTAAGACAGAGCATTTCAATTGGAATTTCTTCCACAGCCTATCAATTGGCTTTTATAGATCTTTTTTTTTTTTTTTTTTTTTCCCATGAACATCATACTGACTTAGAGGTGGTGAGAAAACACCTTTCTGTAACTGGATAGATTAAAAAAGTATATTAAAAGTTTATAAAATAATTCTGAAGAACTTTAGAGGAAATAAACCAAGAAAAAGTCACAGGCTTAGGATTTCAGTTTAGTAAATAGAATAAGTAGAAGTAGTTAAACAGTGTTTTGGAAATGTCTGAAAATAGCCTGATATATTATTGTTGAAATAAAGTGTGATGATAGCTAGAGCAAAATAAAGCTATTGAGTTTACTGCTATGACCATGTTTATTAAGAGATTATTTGGGGCTTAAAGGCTAATTTTCCTTTAAAAATATTTTCAGTCTTTATAATGTATTACAAGATCTTAAATACAACAGAAATTGCAATTATTCTTCACCTTAACAAGTAAAGTTTCACTCAGTGAAAAATGCTACATAAAAAAAACCCCACCACATTAATCCAGTTTGAAGAGAAGCTCATTGTATTGCCTTATACTTTTTGTTCTGGGAACCTGAGCAGGGAACAATGTGCCACTTTTCAGTAGAACAAAAGATTCCTTCATTGCCCAAATGCTGGGAAAGATGACAGCTGGAAAATCAGAGCCTGAGGACAGGTACCTTGCTTGAGTCCTAATAGGAAATTGGCTATTCGTGCAGACTTTAATGTCTAGCCCTATCTACTTCAAAATGAAGTAAGATTATCCTCATTTAGAAACGTGCATGTTTAATAGTAATTCTAGATGATTATGATTGTGAGAGATCAGATGTGAAACTAATGAAAACAAATTGTAGTACATTGAAGTATACTAGAAAACTTCTACAGTTTTAAAAATATAAATTATGTCCTTTGTACGTGAATTTGCACTGTTTCATCTCAAACTATCTCAAGCAAATTACTTTCTGTTAAATAGCAGCTACTAGCAGAATGTTAATATGTTTTAATTACTCACTTCAGACTTTGATATCATTTAAAAAGAAAAAGGGATAAATGTTAATTGAATGAAATTTACATTTAAGCTCTCTTGTTAAGTTGAAGCCCAGTGTTTTGGGGGGCAGAAATATAATTACAGTAACAGAGTTACTTCTTTATGAAAGATTAAATGCTAATGAGGAAAACTTAATACTTGATGGAAGTAAGAAGGAGCAAAAAAGCCAGTAAGGCCATTTTAAGTAGTGTTAGTAATTCCCTAACTCTGCTACTTATTAATATATCTATAAACTTTACATCACTGCTTACTGGTGGTGCTTCATGTCTAGGAACAAAAAATTCAAAGGTAATTCATTTGTATTTAGCAACATAAACTTATCTTTTGGGAGAGTGTCAAAAGGCTTAGAAAACCTCTGCCATTACACCTCCTGTTGAAGAAGAATCTTCTTCACCATTGCCCAGTAATTAGTAAACAGTAGATGATGCACTTTTCTTGAAGAAAACTGAAGATAGTTCTTGGTCTCTAACTACAATTAGTATAGTAATTAGCTTTTGTCAGAAAGGTGGTTAATACGGAAGGCCAAGCTATCTGCCTTCTAGTTACTCATTCTCCATTTCCTTTAAGAAAGTTTTGTATGTAAATCAAAGAACAGTTGAACAGTTCACCCATCAAATCCATATCTTTCCAATTTGGAGAGAAGGATGTTGCAGGGTACTGTGCAAAAAGGGCTTACTGAAGTCCAGATAGATGACATCAGTAGCTCTTCCCTTGTCCACTGATGCAGTGACACCATCATAGAACACCTCTAGGTTGTTCAAGCAGGATTTGCTCTTGGTGAAGCCCTGCTGGTTCTCCTGTATCCCCTCTTTGATTTCCATATGCCTTCATCGCCATAGTCTTGCTAAAATGGAAAACTTGAAATTCTCCTATTCAACATGAGAGCTTTACTCTGAAACGTCCATCCTTCAAACTACCTTCTTAAGTCATTAAGGCCATTTGTGTATAAATTTGGACAAATTCATCCTCTAAATTGCTGGGCTAGAAAACGAATAACAGAGGTTGCCCAGGGAGAACTTATGACTCCAAAAGTCAATACACTGATTTTTCCATGCAGCTTATTGGTATCAAAACATAATATTTTTAGCACTCTAAATCAGATAATAAGATTAAGCTTTAAGTGAAATACTTTACTCTTGTTTTCATTTATCTTTGTCTGTATAAAATGTATTATGCATAGTATGGAAAATCTCCTGTCCCAGGGAATTTATTATTTACTAGGTTGTAGAGACTGCTGTTTGCCTTGAGAGTAGAAGTGAAGGCACATGAAGGCTTTATTTGCATCAGAGGCATTGTCATTAGTATCACTTAAGTGGGACAAGGAGGAGCTTTGGTGTCTCAGGAGGAGGCTGTCTCATCCTCCTAGAAACCGTGAGGGGTGAAATCAGGATGGTCTATCAGGGCAGGGTTCAAGCCAGTTGCAACAGAAGTTTGATCATTCTGCATTTTTAGACCTACATGGTATCTATTCTGTGGCCAACATGTGGCGTCTGCCACAGTGAATGTATTTCACATAATCTAATGTATTCTGTAGCACAAATCCATCAGTTATTTCTATGTTACAAGCATTTTTAAAACTAGCTCTTTGCATTAAACCTTTCAAAATAGGAATAAATGGTCTACTGAGAAGGTGTTTCTTTCTTTTAACCTCTCTCAGATGAAGACTGAGGCTCTTTTTCATTCTCAGATTCTTGTACATTTCCGTAACGTGTAATTACATGATGTAGAAAAGCATGAGGAACACTGGTCCTGCATTATGTCTCATTTCACGCTTAATTTATGTGGGCATCATCACTTAGAGCTTTTCTGTTGAGAATATACAATCAGGAATGTAGGGATTTCAAGAGTATATCACATGAATTGTACTACTTCCCGACAGCCTAAAATATCAGAGAGTAAAATAGCAGTGCCTCTTTCAAAATGACTACTGACTTTCTTTTGTCAAACCCATGGAGATAAATCACATAAGCTTCTTAAAACTGGAATAATAATCTTTGGTGATTAAAACAGCTGATGAAAGCTTTAGAAGCTGGCTTGTTGCCAGGTGCTGGTTTCCTGTCATTTCATATAATGTTGTTTGGCCAATTACTGCCGAAGTGTCCTTCTCAGAACCTTTCTTTTGCTGATTCTTTGAAATAACAAGCTTCAACACTTCAGATTTAATGAAGCTATTAGATATGCTCAATCATTTTTTAGCTGTTAATAATTCCCTGCAGTGTTAAATTTACTATTCTAAAATGAACAAAATGCCAATTTGTTGCAACCTCCTTGAAGACTAAATTCTCTCCAAGGCTCAAAGGCAGAACTTAACAGAAGGCTCACATTTATTATAGTTGTAAGAATATTAGCTGGTTATTATGAAGTTCAACAGCACTATTAGTCTTGTTCTTATTTATACAGAGTTACCTCGAAAGGCAAAGAACAGAAAAAAGTATCCACATTAATGTTCCAGATTTAACACTGGTGAAGGGTGAGAAAAGGCATATTTGTCCTTTCTGAACCGATTTAATTTCATACTTAAGCCAGTGGATTTAACAGCACTACAACAACACTGAACATTTTACATCAATTTCACAAAAATAAAGGAAAATGGACATTTGAAATATGAAAGCCAGCATCTTTGGGGTAACCTTTTCTCAATTCAGTTTTATATCTTTTTTTTTTTTAATCTCATGCTCTCTTTCTAAATTGTCAAGTATTCAAATGATTTTATTTGACAAGAATTTGAAGAGAGTTATAAGGCTTTGAAAACTTGGAAAAAAATGTGTGATTTCTGTCCAGCATTTAGGATATTTAAATGAACTAATCAGACCTTGAAATGTTAAAATAATACTCTGTCAAAAATTGTGTTGTTTTTTTCCAAAGAGTTTTGTTAATGATACTCAGCTTTATATGAGGTATTAGTTTCAGAATGGTAGCTTTAGATTATACTGATAGTTTTCTGAGTTATCATATTAGATGAATGATGCAATGCGCAGTTTTCCAAATTTTTGTCATATTGTTTGCAGGCTCCAGTGAATGTGCATGTCTTAACCATTCTTGTGTTTATTGAATTTACTTTTAATTGAGGCAGGTTTTGTAGTTGCAGAATGGCAAACATTTGTTTAATTTTTCTAATTTGTTTAATATTTCTAATTTGACCAGTTTTCTGATGCAAGACTAGTTTTTTCAAATGTTTTCTACTAGTTTATTTCCAGATTCAGCTCTTATAAAGTGCTATTTCTATTCTTAAATTTATTTTGGTATGTGTGTGCCAAATACTGTATTGTTTTATAAAGGCACTTATCTGCTTGTAGTCATATTTTTTCAGGGTTTTCTAAGTACTTAAAATACAATATTTTTTTGGAAGTTGTGAGAACCGAATATATTCTCCATCCAGTGGATTTGATTTCCCTCTATATACATTTGAAGTTCACAGAAAGTTTCAATTCTGTTAATAAGAATTGTGTGAGAACAGGAAATGCTCTTATAGAAGTTATTCCATAGTTAGTTTACCATATACAATATTTAAAAGCCATGTTTTTTTTCCATATCAGATACATTTCTATGCATGTGAACACAAGTATTCAAGAAAATTACAAATCAGGAAGATAAGAAGATTGTACAGTAAATGTCTTTTTTTTAAAAAAAAAAACCTTCATTTCATTTGCAGGGATTCCTTGCAGGAACAGTCAGTAAATCAGGGCCAAAAGGTGTTATTACTCACGTGCAGGAGGTAGGAAACTTCAGTCTGATATATAGACATGCATTTTTGTGTTTCTTCATGACAACGCAGGAAATAATATATAGGTTACAGGCAGATATGTTTCCATTTTTAAGAACTGCTATAAAACACCAGTGGGAGAAAGAGATAATATTTTTGTTGGCAACTCTCAAATGGAATTGTATGTAGTTGTGGCAATACAAGTCAATGAAAGGAATTCTGTTCCTCAGTGTTTATCCTTTAGCTCTAAGATGTATGAGGCTCATTTTGCACATTTGAAACTAGTGTTAAATTCATTTCTCTCACTCCATAATACAATATAGTACTCATACTAGTAGAACTTTGCCTTTTAGCACGTTTCCAAAGCTTTTGATTCTTATTTTTCTTGAGAAATGCCACTAGAATTTTTAAAATAGACCTTCCAGATTGCATTTGGAATTCTTCTGAAATGAATTCTTCTGGAATTCTTCTTCAGTCAATGAATGAATTTACATAATTCCTACATATCTGATCATGTAGCTGACATCCAGATAAAACTGGGATGATGCATGTTAACAAAGTCAACTGGAGTTTTTGTTTAGGATTCTTTATGTGCCTGATTGTTTTCTTGATTTGCTTTTAGTTCAAATGTAAGCATAACATTTTTGAAACCATTTTAAAAATAGATAATTCAGATGACATCTTTAATAGAAATCCTTTTTTTAATAATCCTAATTTTTGATTGCTGCAATCTACATAAGCTTTTACTTGAGGTTAATAAATGCGTTTTAAGAATGGGTATAAGTAGATAGGACATGCATTAATTTTAGAGATCAGTACTCATATCAACCTACAACTGCACCCTGAGAAACATTTTCAGCTGGCAAATCTCAGGCTGTCATTGAAATGAATAGTCCTACTGTTAGTCTTACTTTAAGCTACACATGCCTGTCACCTCCCATGTGCAGTTAGAGAGTGTTTGAAGCCTATTTTTCAGTTACCATTGTTGCCAGGTTAATTTTCAGATGAATCAGAGAAATTGACATGATGATTGCAGTGTGTAGTCACAGGGACAACAGCAGGAATCTATACCCATGGGCACTGCAGAGGGCAGTTGCCAGCTTCTGGTGAAGGACTGGAAGGA
This sequence comes from Phasianus colchicus, assembly GCF_987193195.1. Taxonomy (NCBI): domain Eukaryota; kingdom Metazoa; phylum Chordata; class Aves; order Galliformes; family Phasianidae; genus Phasianus; species Phasianus colchicus. The sequence continues at coordinate 44,761,580 of NC_143439.1, forward strand.
GACTCAGAAAAGCTGAGCTTAAAGTAATGCCAAAAATATTTAAATAACTTTGCTTGATAAATCTGCAAATCTATTTAAAGAAAATTCTTATTCTGTAAACTTCAGGATACAAAGGGATATCCTTTATAATAAAGAAGTTTTGATTCCCAGATAATTAGAGTCACCTTAACAAGAACTCCTAAGTTGGAGCACACCCATTTCAAGCAAAAGCTTGGAGGCTAGGTGTTTATTTTTAAGTCAGCTACTAATTGAGCAGTCTGTGAATGTTTAAATTCACATTTAGAGCTTTGGACTTTGATGCAGTTTTATTTTCAAGGGCATGAGAGTAATAAAAGATCTGAAATTAGTTGCAAAATCTAATAGCAGTGCCAGCAATACCAATTTGAGTCTGTGAAGATTTAACAGAGCCTTTTTTAATTGAACTGACTGTCCTGAGTTGCTTCTGTTGTAGTGATTTACTATACACTCCTATGCAACTTACTGTAACTTTGGGCCTGCAAGGCCCATTTGTTCCATGGAAATAAATCTATTTTACAGTAGTCATCTTTCAAATAACTTAGCAGAAGACTGGAATTATTCTTATAGGCTGGAACTTGTACTACTGACTACTCTGTTTTAGCTTTAGCAGCCTGCCACAGTGCACAAACATAAGTGTTACAGCGTACCATATCTCTGTTGAGGAGAAACTCAACATGGGCTGGCAATGTGCACTAGTAGTCCAGAAGGCCAACCGGATCCTGGATTGCATCAAGCGAAGCACAGCCAGCAGGTCAATGGAGGCAATTCTACCCCTCTACTCTGCACTTGTGAGACCCCACCTGGAATACTATGTCCAGTTCTGGGGCAACCAACATAAGAAGGATGCTGAGCTGTTGGAGTAGGTCCACAAAGATGATCAGAGGACTGGAGCATCTCTCCTACAAGGACAGGCTGAGAGAGTTGGGCTTGTTCAGCCTGGAGTAGAGAAGGCTCCAGGGGGTGACCATATAGTGGCATTCTAGTACCTGAAAGGGGCTACCTGAAAGCTGGGGATGGACATTTTGCAAGGGCATATAGCGATAGGACAAGGGGCTATAAACTGAAAGAGAATATACTTAGACTAGATATTAGGAAGAAATTCTTTACTGTGAGGGTAATGTGATGCTGGAACTGGTTGTCCAGAGAGGCTGTGTGTATCCCCTCCCTACAGGTGTTCAAGGCAAGGTTTGATGGGGCTTTGAGCAATCTGGTCTAGTGGGAGGTGCTCTTGCCCATCTCAAGGGGGTTGGAACAAGATGATCTCTAAGATCCCTTCCAACTCAATCCATTCTATGATTCTAGGACTAGGAAAAGGAGGACGCACTGAGAATTTGAAAAAATTATTCCCTCTGGCCACAAGTTGTCTCCTTAATTTGTTTTTGTCTGTACTGGCAGTTATGATTAGGAATTTTGGCCTTCTTTAGCACCTGCTTATGTTAATGTAGGTATTTAGCATGCTTTTCCTTATCAAATGAATGTAAACACCTAAAGGAAGGCAATGCCTTACTTATTTTATCATATCGAAGCTGTTAATACAAGCAGTGAAGTTCATCTCAGACAAGAAATACAAACAGGAACAAATTTGGTAAAGAAAGTATTAGGCAAATGAGCCTTAGGTGATAAAATGTTAATCTATTACTTATACAATGCAACTTACATAAATGCTGAGCTGTTCCTGAGTGAATAATTACCTACCTATATTTGCTATAATCTCCTGTTGCAGGCCATCAGTCAACATGATAAAAAATTGCATTAAATCAGAAATACAACATTATCTATTTCTCAGGGTTCTTTTTAGTGAAATTTTTTGTTACTAAACATTATATTGCAATAGGCAGCACTGTATGACAGGAATAGTATGATATGGCAGAAAATAAAGTTATAAAGCGAAACTGCATTCACAAAATCAGGCTAAGATGACTTAATGTTTGAAGGAACAAGGAATAGAGGGTAGACCTGTACATAGTAAAGAAGAAAAGACAAAGAAGTGAAGAGGTCGAATTTGTTGCCAGGTAAGTTTGAACTGAAGTGAGAATAAAAATACGCCTCCTAGAAGTTTAATCTACACCAGAATGTTCGTTGCAAAAAACCTGAATGCAAAAACTGGGGAAATGCAAATATAGCTATTTTCAATGTGTATGTGGGTTTCAAATATGCACTGAATATTTATATCAATTTATATCAAAATGTCTGGATTTCATATTAGATTGCCTTTTATTCAAGAATAGATCATCTCTAATTTAAGTCTTTTATTCTACAGAAAATGTCTGTGGATATAGAGCACTTACAGCTATCTGGAATAGATCCACAATCAATTAGATCTATTGTAGTTGTATTATCTTAAAACAGAAATTACAGGGAAAGCCCTTCACTGATTGTTTTGTATTCAATATCTATTCTCTTTAGAGACACGTTTGATCTTAAAACTTACTATTTTTATATATAAAAAATTAAGATCAATTACTATTGAGAAATGTTTTGGAGTTGGTTCTGCTCTGTTTTTACACAAGCTGTTATATAACTGTATAAGGTTATATTTTTATGTATCCTACTCTCTAAGTAGATTTAATGATAAGTGTATTGGCAAGCAGTAGTGAACCTGCTGTGCTGCCAATTTAATAAGTCAAAACCCATCTAGAATTTATAGAATAGACAAACAGCTTTGTTTTGTAGACCAGATGGAAAGCAACTCCTATGATGTTTAGCTTTAGTTTTAGGCATCTTATGAAGTGTATGTCCTTGGATGCCTTATTGTGGAGATATAGTATTTCAGTTCCTTCTGTCTTTGGGCCTGGCTTCTGTTTTTCATGTGACTTTCTTCCCTAGTCTGACTCTTCAAGTGGTAAGGACCTCTTCCTTCCTGGGCCAATGAAGTTCTCCGACATGCTAATTCACCCATTTGCTAACAGTCATTCTCCCTGTTCTATAGTTCTACAGTACTTTTCTTGAAACTGGTCTTCCGGGTTTGCGTTACTGCTGGATAAAGGTTTCTAGGAGATCACAGATTTGATGGTAATCCAAAATAAGAGCACAATGCATGTACATTGTATGGACAAAGTATCAGTGGCAAGCACGTATATATTTAATTGTGCACGTTTTAAAAAAAAAGTCACACTTCTTTTGGAGTATGATTAATATGCTGCTTGAGAAAAGGCTCTATCACAATCTCAGAATGCCTGCCATGTCAGGTGTTGGCATCATGAAGAAATGAAAGAATACAGGTTTCATTCTTCACTCTATCAAACTGTATGTGTCTGGCTCTTAGATGCTGACTGCAAGAGGCCACTGTGAGCAAGTAAAGAGTTTTTTTAATCCCATTTCCTTTTAAGTTTCTGTCTGTCAGTGTTGGCTTACAGCATCTGTTCACATACTCTGGATCTTGTTTGCTATCATACTATGAGGCTGAATACCATGCACCTGCCCATTTGGCTTCAGAAGTAACATTATAAAAAGGAGCTAGATGAGAAAGATGTCACAAGAAACTTACTAATGTTTCTATCTGAATCATAATAAATCACAGCTGATGGTTTTGTTTTTTTAGGGATTTTTTCTTTTCCTTGTTATGCAAATGGAACAGAGGAAACCAAAATGTGCCTATATTACCTGCCTGAGAACTGCCATTTTGGTAGTGGAAAATGTAAATTGACTTCTTATATATTTTATACCTCAGTACTTTTTTGAGGCAGAAAACATGGGAGTCCAGACTTAGTACAATCCTTATTCCTAACTGCATTGTAATTGAAAGTAGTTTAATAGGGGAAACAATCACGTGGGTGATGAGGGGCAGAAGTAGTTAAAAGCTGTCTTCTAGGGGGTGATACTCGCAATAAGTAATTGGTTTAACTTCTAAGTCTGACTTCCTTCTACACTCTTCTAAACCATTGGTTATCTTTAAAAACACTTGAAGAACTTGTGTTTTCTTCCATGTTTAGCAAGTGGATCAAAGTAAGGATTGCTCAGCAACTTTTACCTGGGCTGTAAGGAAGTAAGGAGATTTGAGAATTTCATGCAAAAAAAGCATGAAATTCTCACTCAACAAATTCAGCACTCTTGATGCACATGGGTTTGAAATTACAGCCTTTCCACTTAGAGAGGAACTCTTTTAGCACTCAGGCCCTGCTGAAGTAGTGGAAATGAAAAAAATTCCTGTTGCACAATTTCTTCAGCAAGAAATAGTTAAAAGTTTCTGCTGCATAGGCTCTGAGGCTTCTAAAAGAGAGTATCTCATATCTGTATCCAAAATGGGGAACTGAGGCCAGCTGTCCAATCTTTCCATCATCACTAACATCATTCACATTCTGAGATGAAACAAAACTAGATCAACGAAGAAAAAAATATAAAAGACTTGAACTGCATTTGAGACATGTCAAAAATGTTTCAGTTCTCAGGTAATTTTCTCAGTTCTGGCTCCTTTCGTATTTACTTCAAAGCTTCAGTGAAAATGAAAGGGTAGAAATTGGTATTTAGGTTTGTAGATAGCTGTAGTCACATTCTTGTGACTTGATCTTGCCTTGTTGAATGGTATCTTCCCCTGAAAAGTCAGGAGCTGTCTTGCATTTGGACTACCCAAGGATTCAACAACCCTAGTAAATAATGGAGCTATTTTTCCTATTATATATTTTCCTATATATGTTTTCCTATTATATGTTACAATATAAATATATATATATTACAATATAAATTGATAAATTAAATTAGCATCTAGCTCTTCTGAGAAAATAATTTACTTGATCAAATGAGAAGTTCAAGCATGAACTTAAACTGGAGAATGGATATAAAATGGACAATAATCACAGGATGCATCAAATAATTTCATGTTTCTTACGTGTGTCAGTAATGTTGATTTGCACAGGCAATCTTGATCTACCTTATTTCAGCCCAGTTCTAAGCCTGTACTTGATTCAAAAAAAGACTAACTGAGCAACAAAATTCTGACATTAGATCAGAAATGTTAAATGCAAAAAATGACAACTCAAAATCTATATCTACTCCAATAAGGACCTATACAGTGTTTTACATCCCCAGTTTCCATTCTATAGTCAGCAAGAATGGGATTTGGTGCTAGTTTCTTGTGTGTAAACTGACTGGCTTAGCTCTCTGTAGTGCTCTTTGTAGTGGCTAAATGCTAACAAACATATGTTGTAGATGACTAAAATGATTTCCCTTGTCTTCTGATTTTTCAGAATTTAGTGTTTCCATTAAGGTTATGAGAGACATCTGTATGTCATACTGAAAAAAATGGCATGTGTGAGATGCATATATATTTTGTCTTGGAGACATACATGTGAATGTGCATATAAAGAGGCAGAGAGATAGGAAAAGAAAACATTGTTATATTCATGTTGCTGGATGGCTATAATTGATGTAACTGAAGTTTCATAAAAAATACCAGGCAATACTGGTTTCAAGCATGAACAGCGTTCCTTGCACTCTACCAAAAAAATCAGACCCTTGCAGTGTTACATCAAAATGGTTTTTAAAAAATTAGTGTTTTTTTTATATGCTTACATCAGTTGGTAGATGATGTACATGTTTTGAGAGTAATATCAATTCCATGCTTCATTATAGCAAAAAAATCAATTACTCCAAGCTGTCTTTGAGTTCCAGCAATTAGTTATTTGACAAAATAGGAAAATAGGAAAATAGGAGCACCTATTGAGAGAAGTGGGTTTGTTTAGCTTGGAGAAGAGAAGGCTCCGGGGAGACCTCATTGCGGCCTTCCAGTACTTGAAGGGAACATATAAGCAGGAGGGGGAATGACTATTTATGAGGGTGGATTGTGATAGACAAGGGGGGATAGTCTTAAACTGAGAAAAGGGAGGTTTAGGTTAGATATTAGGAGGAAGTTTTTCATGCAGAGGGTGCTGACACACTGGAACAGGTTGCTTAAGGAGGTTGTGGATGCTGGATGTGGCTTTGGGCAGCCTGGTCTGGTGGTTGGTGACACTGCACATAGCAGGGGGGTTGAAACTAGATGATCATTGTGGTCCTTTTCAACCTTAGCCATTCTATGATTTTATGAGGAAAAAAAAAAATAAAAGCAGCATTCTCATTTTTGGACAGAGTCCTCAGAAACAAGGAAGTTGTATGGCATGGAACATCACACTTATATTGAACTGAATTAAAGTTTGGAACTGCATGTCTGCTGGTAGTGGGGAAAGTCATTATGTTGGTAACATTGTTACCTCCAGATTTTCCTGCTCTAGAAAGTACACCCCTAGTGCCAGCGACTCCTTGTTTCAGAAGCAGTTAAACTCTTCATTTGTGCTGTTGGAATGTGCAAAATCTTAGTATTTTACTCTGTCTACAACTATAGCTACTGGAACCTTTTGCTGTAGTTTACTTTCTATATCCCGTGGCTCTTGATCTGATTCTACAAGAAGTTGAAAAAACAACAAAAAAACCCCAAAAAACAAAAAACAAACAAGCCTGGCAATCCTGGTTCCCTTTTACTGAACTGCCTTGCCTTCCCCTGAAATTCTGTGTAAGTCTCATTTTAATCAAATGGACATCTCTTCTGAGATTCAGTGAAAACAGCATCAGGACCCTTGTATACACAGGCTACCTTTACTAAGAAACCAGAATTTGCCAGCATGTTTTACATTTCACAGTGAAAAATCAATTACAGAAACATAATTTATGTGAATATATATCTAGTATATTTTTAACATGACAGTTTACAAATGTACATTTTTCTATTAGGATTCAAGAGCTTTTTGCTAACTTTGCTACAGTGACATCTTATTTTAGGAACAGTCTAAATGCCCCTTCTCATCAAGATAAATGGATGATGTGAGCTGCAGGGGCTGCTTTTCCAGGGAATTGCTCAATTAGCATTTGTGCAAAAACCTGCATCCTTTGTATCCAGCACTGTGAATGGAATGAAAAATGAAACTTTTTTCTCCTTTACTATCCCTAAGACAAATTAGAAATGTAGGAAACCTTTCACTTTGAACAAAACAATGATTATAGCAGGTAACGGGACCTCACATTAATCAGTGCTTTCAAAGAAAAGGCCTCGACCTGTGCCCTTTGTCTAGCTTACTGCTAGGGTAGTATGGTAGGATTTCTTTCTTTCCTTCTTTTTATTTTTTATTTTTTTTCCTGTTTTGTTTTGTTTCTTTCAGTGTCAGAGCATTCTATTTCTGTGTAATACATTCTCTTGGAAAATGTTTCTCTTTTCAGGCAGTCCTTCTGCATTGATCAAAACCCTTCCAGAAAGCCTCTGTAGAAATCTGAACTTATAATGATGTTCTTTTATATTTTCTTACAATGAACAATGGCTCTCTCAATACTAATGGCAACAGTACACAGATAGAAGCAGAAGTGCAAAGAGTTGGGGGGAACAGCCATTATTTGCAAACCTTGCTGTTTCATGTCCTAAAAAAGAAAAAATTCCTGTTTTCTGCAGCCAAATCTTTACTACCTCTTGTTGAAAACATTCAGGGCCTTTGCAAATCAATGCTGAGATGAGGAAGATAGAGTGGATTAAAATTTTTCTTTGAGGAAGAAAACATTACTGACAATTAGATGGCCAAAGATCTTAGTCTTCCATCCTCCCTAAATAAAAAGAAAAAAAACATTCTGCGTTATACCTTTGGTTTGTTGGCCTTGACCTTTGAATCTCCCAAATATCAGACTAGGAAGTAAATGAATGGAACTGAAAGGGGCTGCACTAAATAAGACTCCCTCTACTGCCCAAAATGCAGATAGCCAGATGAAACAAAACTTTCGTTTACAAAGTAGGCATAAAACATTAATGGGTGTCCCTGCTTTGTCAGTCTGGTCAAGAAAAATGTGGAGCTGCTGGAGTGGGTCCAGAGGATGATTAGAGGGTGAGAGAGCTGGGCCTGCTCAGCTGCCCGCAAAAGCTGTGGATGTCCCATCCCTAAGAACGTTCAAGGCCAGGTTAGATGGAGCTCTGGGCAGCCTGATCTGGTGGGTTGCAGCCCTGCCCTCAGAAGAGGTCTGGAACTGGATGGGCTTTAAGGTCCCTTCCAACCTCAGCCTATAATCTTATAAGCTATAATCTACAACCTTCAATCTATAATCTTTAAAGTCTGCTTTTTTTTTTTTTCTTAATATTTTTGAAATTTGAGCAATGCAGAGATTGAAGGAATAAGTGTTGATAAGTCAAGTAATGATATTTCTTATCAAATATTTAGAAACAAGACTCAGTAAACATACCCATTTTAGTGTTCATGAGTGCTAGACTGGCTGATGCTTAGCTCTAGTTGAGTTTACTATATATGCACTCAGCAATGAACAGACATCAGTTTCATAGCAAAAAGAACATTTTTCTCTGAAGACAAAGAAGCATTAAAAGTCATCTCATTGGAGAATAAAAGCTTAGGAAGTACAACCAGAAAATAACTGCTGCAAGAAATTGTGGAAAGGTTTGAGTTCCAGAAAGGAACTTTAAATCTCTCCCTGGAGTGAGACACCCAAGCGTCCCTCACTGGCTTTACATTTAAATTATGTCATTTCCATGGCTTAAGTATTTTTACTGCATTGGAAAGTATGACAGATATGCTCAGAAATGGAATTCAGTAGATAGAGATGATTATTTTCATAGTATTACTTCAGTTGGTGGATATATCATTGTTGCAATTTAAATTGTAAGCTTGCTTGTGGAATAACAAACATGGCAAATCAATTCTGCCTTTGTACCAAGATAAACATTAAAATGTATATTTGGCTCTAATATTTTTGCTGCCTCAGTATTTTGCCTTTTAAGATCTGCAAAAAGAAGTATTTCGAATGCATATAAAATTTGAGGTAATTTTAATAAAGGTAGAGAGTAGAGATAAGAAATATTAAATAGTTGTTCATTAGGTAACTATAACCGAATGGGCTTATTACTGCTGATACTTATATGCTAATAATGAACCCTGGAGTATAAGTAAAGGCAATGGTAGAACTTTAAGCAACTGATAATATTGTCAATTTAAACCTCCCAAAGCTGTCCATTCGGTTCAAGTGCCACAGTGAAACAGCATGCCAAAGAGAGCAGGAGGGGAAACATGCAGCAGGATTATGCAGATGGAAAAACACAGATGGAAAAACAGATGGAATAGTTCAAGAAAATCAGCTGGTACAGCTAGTCTGACAGGAAGGTCTACTTTATAAAAAAAGGAGCCAGTTAAGTCATAAGAATTTGTCAGTATTTCTGACATTTTTCCTGTCCTCCACAAATCAAGTGTTCCCACAAAAATTACTTGACACTTGGTTGCAGGAAAAAGAGTCTTGACTCAGGAAATTTCACTTAATTACGTTATTGCCAGTTAAAGTAATAGTTTAATGTAAACTTTTATACACTGCCCATTGTAGTTACCATTAATAATTATAGAAATCAAGCAAATTTTGACTATTTTGAGCATTCATCATTTGCACCGGCAAGTTAAAGTAATGCAAACTTACTGGAAAGCTAAGACCAGATCTGATGTGATTCTGGATACAGTATAAAATAGTTCAACCTATGGAAAAAAATATTGTGAAACATGGTGATAGCTAACATAACTTGAAACATTTCTTGCCTCTTGACTAATTTTCTTTTATCCTCTTTCACTATTTCAAAGAATCCATGAAACAATTCTGTATTATTTGGAATTCTTTCTTTTTTTTCTTCTGAAAGCACCATGGAAAATAACTTGTTGGTTATTTACAGGAAAAACCTTGAATTGATACGTTGTCCTCAGTATTTGCCACATCAACTCCTAAGTGGCCTTTTCAGAATCTTATCCATGTGCACCCTCTCTCCTTTTATCCCAGAACTCTCAATCTTTTGTCATCCCTTCTGCTTCTTCTGCTCTGGTTCTTTTTGTTGCTGGTCCTCCTGCAGATATTTCTGCCTCTGTTCCTGCTCTTTCTTCCACCTGCACATTTTTTTAAGGCTCATATTCAGAAGAATTAAAATTTTGCTATAGTTAGCAAAAGTCATTTTCACAAAAACTAAAGGGCATCTTATCTGGATTCTAGTTTTCTAGATAGATTGATTTTGGGGATCAACAGAGAAGCAATCTGAAAAATTTGCAGAGCAGAACCTGCTGCAAGTATGAGCTAGTCCTCACCTTACTCAGTGCAAAATTATGAGTAATCTCAAGTGAAACCTTAAAAGTTCACTATTAAGTTCTCTATTTTAATAATATCCATTATGAGCCAGGAGAGCGAGCCTAATACTTTATGATGGCCTTCCTTTTTTTAGACACTGTCTCCCCTCCGCTTTTTATTTATTCTGTAGTTATTTCCCTTTGAGTTTAGTAATTCATATTTCCAGAAGCCCTTAAAAATACTAGTTAGACTATAACTATGTATCGTGAATTAAAAAGAACATCATGATTCCCAGTTGTCATATTTACCTGTATTTAAAGCCAGAAGACGAATCTGAGGAAAGTTAGCACTTTCTCCAGTAGGGGGAATCCTTGCTCTACCTAAACAGGTTTAATTTTTTCCAAAGCCATTTGAAGTGATTTTTGTCCTTAAGAAATGATGAAGTCTGTAGTTCTGTATCTGAAATCTCCACTTAAAGAAGTGGTCAGATCACTAGTGCTTTGAGTTCAACAATTCAGTGTGTGCAAGAGGAAGACTGATTTCTGTTGAGCTGCGCAATCAGTTCTTGTTCTCCTCTGTACGTAATTAGCTGTTGCACAAAAAGCGTAGTCCTTGCAAAGAAATGTCAAGCAGCTTAAAGACTAAACCAATAGATTCCTTTCAGAGTCTTTCATTTTTTGAGAGTTGACATAGTGAAGAGTTCAGTAACATCTACCATACCATTTATTTCTCCCACAGGTTTTCATTTTAGCTGAATCTTTTCCCACCACTTGAACTGTTCAAAATATTCTGCAGGCAAAGCAATATCCATATGAAACTGATTTGCTTAATCAGTTTGGCAAATAATACCCTCTATGAAAGGCCCACTGAAAATTGGTGTGATATTGGTGAATCTTTAGAAAGATACCAGAATTTAGCCTTGATTAAAGGTTTTCATGATATAAAGATCTGAAATCATAAAAAAGAACTGGGGCAAATTCATTACTTTCGGATAACTAATGCTTTCTTTTTTGTTTCAAAAAGAAAAAGGGTCTAGATAATGAAGTCTATTTGCTGGTAAATGCTATATTGCAAGTGAGATCTTACGTGAGTGCTGTGTTATGGGGAGTGAGAAACCTTTCCAAAGCACGTAGTATTGTTTCTGATTACTTTTGGGAGATAGCTGAGAGTTACGTGTATTTGTGGAGAGAAAAGCTGTTTATAAGAGGTGAGAGTGAGCAAAAAAGGAAAGAGAACTCCAGCAGTGGAGATGATTATTACACCTGTGAAAGGGAAATGATGATGGTTTAGAGGGAGAGTCTTTCATGTTCCTCAAATACTAAGCAAATAAAATAGAGGATAAGGAGAATAGAAAAAATACAGTTATTTCTGAGGTGCAAGCAAATGGAGTAGTAGAGCTTCTGGAGGCAGAACATGATCAGAAAATTTCATGGTGTCTATTATGGTCATAACACTGTCAGACAAACAACAAAGTAAGAGCAATACATCTTTGTAATGGCCACCGCCATTATAGTCACAGAGACTGTAAAAACAAATAGAAAAACAAACCGCTAGACTCCTTTAGACACATTCTCCTTTATAGAAGATGCTGAACTGTAGTCTTAATGCTGGACTTGGCAAAATCCTGACAAAAGCATGCCAGGAGAAGCTGGTTCTGCACTTAAGCATCATATGCAATTGTCACTTTGGGAACATCCATCTGCAATAGGTGATACTCATTGCAGTTTCACTTGAGGTCAGAATGTTACCATTTGTAGTCTTTCATGTCAATTGCAATTAAAATAGTTGAAAAGCTGTTGGGGAAACCTGTTCCTGGAATATGAAAGGCTAAAATGAGAGTTACCAAGGATGCCAAGGAAGATTTCAGAACATTCTGTATAGATAAGAAAGGGTTACAAAGCATCAGTGAAGTGCTATAAAAAATAATCTTCAGTTAAGAACTGAATTTTAAAAAGTACATCAATACTCAACTTGAAACAATTCAAACTGGGCAAAAGAATTCATAAGGTGTAAGAACAGAGCCTTAAGAACAGATAGGTAGAGCCTTGTAGTGGCTCTTTCAAGCTGGTCATTCTCTTAATACAGCAACAGGGCCCCACTGCTTTTTTCACAGGCAGCATCTGCTTTCGAAACTACAAAAGACGAACAAAATCAAAATCTTCTGTTCTGCCTGCTGAGTGCAAGTATTTTCAGACAAAATATAACTGACCCAGCACCTTCAAGATGTCAAGTTATCAGTACTGTACTAGACAGTGATTTAATAAACTGATTTCATCTTATGTGGAAAACTATATGTACCTTAGGCAAAAATCAGGCAGAAGTTATAAACAAATTATTTAGGAGTTTCCTTTCTGTAGCTCTTTAATTCCTGGGTGCTTGTGTACTTTGCATGACATCTATGCTATCAGTGGAAAAAGCATATCTACTTTTTGGACTCTTATTATACTCTATTAAACGCCTTTATTTTTGTTCATGCGTTATATGGTGGTAGATTAATATAGTAAGAAAATACATTTCAAATCAAATAATATCAATGGATTTTACATTCTCCATTGTTTGGAATATAAAATCAGAAGACCCAATATTTCCTTTATTTGAAAGATGCATGGGCTAATTTCCAACCAGGCTTTTCTGTGGAATTATTACAAATGACATGGGTCATTTTTATGCTCGAATCAAGCTTATTAATTCAAACTTATTATTGTGATTATAAAATAACCCATGGACATTAATGTACATAACAGAAGTGACATGAAATCTATATCAGTAGAGCATAGCATTCAAATCTCACACAAGATACAGAAAGGGCATCTACATTAGGTCAGATAGATTTTAACTTTACAAGAAATTGCAGCAAGAATTTATGAATATGTACTTCTTTAAGAACTTATTCCAATATTTGTACTTCCAGGCTATGTCTTGAACTGGTTTCTGAAAACAGTATATAGGATACAATTATAACTAAAGAACAGTGGAGAAAACTGGCTTGTTAAAAAAATGGACTTGACAGCTAAATCTAGTGCCAGCAGTTTCAATGACTATTGTGTTTTGCCATAAGGGAGATAGGGTATAGACTGAGGATCTGGAAATGTAATTCATAAAGCTAAAATCATTTCTAGATAAACACAATAAAGCCTTCTCATGGAGTTCTGCTATTTTCTGTGTTAATAAAGCCTGAGGTCTTCTGGCAGCTGGAGGAAGATCCAGTTAAGGAATTAGGGAAACAATTCATGCCTGGCCCTAGTTTCAGCTATCACATACTTGTTTTTCATCTTTCAATATCTGTATCTTATACCATTGTTTAAATTACTTTTTTTTAAAATAAAGAAATCATAAAAAGGAACAGAAAGAGTTTGATCACACCAGAAGCTGTGGCCAGGGGCAGGAAGGAACTGTGAAGGAAGTTACAGAATCTAAGTTGAAAAGAGGGTCTGGCAGTGGATAATCATAAGAAGTGAACTTTGGAGAACAGATGAACAGGTACGAGCTTACTGGAAATATAGAAATATTTAACAAAACAGCTGAGCTATTGTTTGGGCTAGGAAAATTCATTAGAGGTGATCACATAAAATGAAAGAGAGGAAAGAGCCAAGTAGCTTGTACAAGAAAAAAAAGCCTATTCATTTTTTTCTCAGATAGGTAAATTTTTATTTCAGAAGAGAAACGGGAAGATACATGTAAAGAGAACAATACTGCTGTAAACTCTAAAAGTTATGAAAAAAAAGAGCATGAACTATTTCTGTTTCAGATAGAGAACTTAATGGAACTTCCTACAACAAGTCCTGTCCATTGAAAAACAGCATTGCCATTAGATATAATGTAACAACTAAATTATTTGAGTACGAGTATGAATAAAAAACCTCCCAGCACAGAACTCTAATGACTACATGGTGCCGTAGAGGTGTTTTGAGAGTCATAAACTAATTCTTGGCTTTATAAGCTGGACAACCATAGAATTTATCTACTTATATATCAAAGTCCTTCTTCACTTTTGAAACTGACATGCAGAAATACAAGTTAAGGAAAGTTTCTAGAGTTCAAGCATGCAAGTTGTAGGAATATCTTTGTGTTTTCCTGTGCAAATCCTAGTGGCAGTGGCATATGAAATAGATTGTGGTTGACACTAGTTTTGTCAGAAGAAAAATATTGCTTTTTTTTTTTCCAATTTCAATCAAAACAAATTATGATTTGTTACATATATTTCAGTTTATTTCATTTTTTTTTCTTTTATTTCTTTTTCTTTTTAATTACTTTAATTATTTTTTAAAAAATTATTTTATTTTCCTTTTAACAGTTCCTGAGGAATAACTGACTTACTGCATTAACTGCTCGTATTTTCTCCTGGTACCAGCTGTTCTTCTATCAGTTATTAGTCTTTCCTCAGTAAATGCATGTTTAGTGACCTGGTCTATAGGAATCTTATTACTTGAGTCAGCATTGAATCAGTCTTGTTGTGTTTGCATTTTGCTTGAACTGGTGAATGACATGGGGCACGTGACTATACTTAATAATAAATTGTGTACAATGGCAATGTACTGATGCGGGCGCTGTGTGTAGCTCAGATGAGATGTATGAAACTGAGATATTGCATTCTTCTTCTCACTGAAGTTCCAATAGTAGTTGTTTCCAGATATAACAATGCTGCTGACTGCTTACCACATTCAGCCTAAACTTTCCCTTCCTAGCTTCAGTTTGATAAATTGTTGTGATTTCAAGGAAATATATCATGTATCCATTCCTTTAGAGTTCCCAAGTATTCAGAAGTTTGGATCTAAAGGCTTTTGAACCACTGAATCACTTTTTTATTTTGTACTTGGCTGGTTATAGTTAAAATAGAGATAGAGAATGTTTAGCCAGCTCTAAATAATATTTCATATAATACTGCTATTTCATATTTCAATACTAGTATTTCAATACTAATGCTTCCTTTTTCTCACTGTGTGTTTAATTGAATTTTAAAAATACACATTGAGGTGATCACTGGAATTTATTTTTATGGACATTTTAAAGGACTCTAGTTCAAGCCACATTTCCCATCATCTCCCCCACCATTTTTCCATGGTTGGAAATGCTTATCTAAGTGCTAGCATTGCTGCCCAACCCTTTGGTTTTCCTGGCTGCAACTACAAAGGTTGCTCTCAAAGTAATGCCTCCTATTTATTTTCATGGAAGCAACAGCCACAATGAGCACAGCAATTCTCAGCTGCAAAACACTACTTTTTGGCACAGTCACTAACATTTGCTATGCATTTTTGCCACCAATAAAGAAAAGCCATTTTGTCAGACTGTCCCTCTGCTGCCACATGCCACACAGCAACAAAATGTAATGGAATACGGGTGTGGAGTTTCAACCTCTACTGCCATACCACCATCTGCATCTGGTGTTGTGGGTCAGCATAATAAAATAGGAGGCATTACTTAGGGTAACTCATCCCTCATAAAATATATATTTCCTATATATAGGTAAAGAAAACTTATTTTAATTTTTAATGGTTTTTATTGGAAGTTTTAAAAAAGAGAGCAACAAAAACATAAAACCAGTGGGATATGTGAATTAATTTTTGTGAAACTAATGCATCAGGCAGGTTCAATGGCAGTGGCTGCAGTTCTTAGTGAGCTCTAAAGGTGTTGAGTGGAGATTTTTGATGAAATTTTACTCTTCCTGTACTTTGTCTTTGAGAACAGTTGTTTGCAAACGTATGTACCGTCAAAAAGCGATGATATGAATAAGGTGTGACTGTGAAGTGAGAGATGTTTCTCTTTGGAAAGAGAGGGCTGATAAAAGTCCGGCTGGGAGATGTGGTTAGATTTTTTATTACAGTTCTACATATTCCTTTTTAAAATATGCAGGTAATGTATTTACATTGACTGAAAATGGAGTTGCAAATAAACCAAAAAACTGATGATTTTTTCAGCACTTTTGAAACCTAGTCTCAAGTTTCTTTGTCAAAACAGAAAGCGCAGCTGCATATTTTTCACTGTTCACAAGACTGTATTTAGCCAATGTATCAAAATGCATACACTTATTTGCTATCACTCGAGTTAGCACCGTGCTCTGCCCACCCCATGCCCTGATTTCACTCTAGACAGTATTAATAGCGCACCAATGTTTGGCTGTCACTGCAGGATGGTTGGGTCACTCAGTGGTATAAACTGCTATCACAATGGTGTGGGGCAGGGGGTGGCTGCAGAGTGAGGCTGGGCCGTGAGTCAGACTTGCCTGTGGTAGGGTTTCATCAGCTTGAGTTTCCCATGTCCTTTTCCTCTTACTGTCTGTGAGTTCATCTTTGCTCTGTTGCCATAGCTGTGCCGAGAATCTTCTTTGCTCTCCCAACCCTCTTGGTTTGCAGCTAATAGATGACTCTCCTAAATCTCTGGCTGTTTCTGCTAGTACACAAGGGATAATTAATACTTAAGTCAAATACGAGAGCCCTGTTTATTCTAATTTCTTCACCACAACCGAAGGGAACTGTATGAGGAAGCTCTGGTAGACCCAGGTGGATTTATTTTGTGGCTTGTCTGATTGTTCCTGATTTTAAAGTGCTGCAAATACAAAACATATATCAGCAGTGATTTACTCCAGCACGTTTCCTTGCATATGTATGTATTACTTTTCTTGCTGTCTCAGGTGTGTTCATACACTGCTGTGCATCAGTTTCCATGAAGCTTAGTGTAGTCCTTATGATTCTCTTTCCCATCCATATGGCCAAGGCCTGTGTGAGCTCTTTGGAATTTGTGAAGCAGGCACTCCTTAGGCTTTTGTGAAATGTTTCTTGCATGATTCCTTATATTTGCAAGGGTCTAACCTCAATATCCCTGTTGTTAGCTATAATTTTTAATTTTTGATTTTTTTTAAAGTGAAAACCACAGAGATGCTCTTGTCTTTTCTATCATTGTTAGCAGTAAAAAAATATCAAAAAATACAGATTATTCTGATGCAGAGTCTCTGTTGTATTCATAGTCAGTCTTGAATTTTCTGTATTTCACATTCCATCTGGAGCTCTGATGCCCATTTAAATAAAACAAAACCCGATCTGCAGGCTTTCAGATTTCATATAACAGTAAGGAGTTCTTAAGAATACTAAGAGTTTTAAAAGTAAACTACTAATAATTTCCACTCTATCCTTATTGACTGCTTTTAAGATCCTATGCAGAATTAAATATCACAGACTTCAAATTTTCACAGGATTGATTCATGAACTTGGGTTGCATCTCTTGTGCTAAAGTGGCTGAACTCTGATGAACTAACTCATTTTCTGCAAGTCATTTTTGTGTATAATTTACAAACATTTCTGGTCTTAAAACCATCACTTTGTTGATGTAGTTTTTCAGGAAGATAAAGAATTTTAGATCATACTGAATAGTTAGCAATTGCAATGTATGTCTTATCAAAAAATTACCTTAATTAGCCAGTGAGCAGACTAATATTGCACAGCTTTATATTTTAATAGATGCTAATTTCCTTAAATGCTTTTTGGGGAGTAAGATGAACAAATAGAAACGTTCATTTCAGATGCTGTTCATTCAGATGCTGTTCATCTATGTCATTACTTTAGGGGCTTTTATTTTTAACGGATGGTATTTGATGTTCTTCCTATCAGTCACTATGTTCAACACTTGTCCTTGCATATGTGAATACATTCCAAAATGAGCTTTCAAGTGTTTGTGAAGAAAGGAACTTATACTGTGATCTTTCACTAAAATAATAAACCAGTATATATAAGATGAAGTCACTGAAAATAAATAGAAGCATATCCATAAGAATTTATTGGGTAAGACAACATCAGAGATACTGATGAGTGAGAACAGATCTAGCAAGAAGATAGGATGGAAGGATAATACCTAGGTGGAAAGGCAGAAGCCAGGAGGCACTGGTGGCTCTAACACGATGTTAGAGGACTGGGCAAACAGGAGGCTTCCTCTATAAAGAGAAACAGGAGGGAAACCAAAATACTTTTCCTCTAAGGTCTTGACATGAAGGTGGCTGCTTTTTATTTGCAGACTTTGCATGGCAAATGAGAAATCCATCTAATGATATCACACAAGGTGGGATTATTCAGGTATATCATAACAATTTTCCTATCTTTTGCTTCACCTACTACTCAAGGTTGCCAATTTATTTTAAAGTCTAAATAACTTAGCAAAGGTTATTACAAACTTTCAAGCTTAACCGAGAGTCTAATTTGCCTTGATGATGTGTAATGATGATGTATAAAACTGAAAGAGCCCAGAATGAAGAAAGTACTTTTAATATGAAGATTCAACAGCAGTGAAAGTTTGGGTACTAACTGTTTTGTTTTTATCAAGCCATCCTAAACAAAACTTGGTGAAACTGCTGAAGTTAGCTTCAATTTTTTTTCTTGAATTTTTAGTTTTATTAAAAAAAAATTATAGTGGCCTTCAGTGTTCAGCACATATGTTCATCTTGAGAGCCAATAGAAATGAAGAGATTGGCAGATGTGTATCCTCCTAAATATGCACTTTGAAATCTGTATAGTGGTTTCTTTTTCATAGAGTGAAAAAAAAATAGTATTTTAATTTAAAATGGACATTGTATATACTGTTACAGCCCTTACACTAATTTGACATTCCATCAGCTCGAAATGTTGGTCAGCAGGACTTTCATTATGCAAAAATAACTTATTGTAAGTAAGAAATGAATGGTTTGTTCTAATTAGGAAAAAAATAACAGATGATCCAACGAGGCTCTTGCCTGAATAAGTCTAGTTTGGAAAGAACCCTTTCTATGAGAAAAGAAGCAGGAATCAGTTCCTATATTTTCACTGCTTTGTATTTCATGATAATAAAGTTAATAAAAG
The DNA here is from genome assembly GCF_987193195.1 of Phasianus colchicus. Lineage (NCBI taxonomy): Eukaryota > Metazoa > Chordata > Aves > Galliformes > Phasianidae > Phasianus > Phasianus colchicus. The sequence continues at coordinate 44,780,467 of NC_143439.1, forward strand.
TTCACTACAAGAAAAGAAATGAAAGTAAGTGACCCTGAGTGTGTTTTTACCCTTTAGGCAGACCTTGTAGAACTATAATGATATTTGGTAATGTGGAGTACTTTTGCTTTATAAATGCTGAGTTTGCTAAATGAGAATCAGTGATGATACATTAAAGAAGTGTTCTTCATTTTCCGGTGCTGTGCATGCACAAATAGCATTCTAATAGCCCATTCTGTGGCTGCAATTTAACATATTTTAATGAGTCTTTGATCTTTGACATCTGGGGACTCCATGTATTGGAAACAGCTTATAAGCACATTTTTTTTAGTGTGAATGAAAGCCAAAATTTTCTGCAGTATATTTGCAAGGCCAGAAATTATGTTGTGCTAACCACTTTTGTGTCACGATCTGTAAGTAGTAGTTAGTAGAAAACTTTCTGATAAGCACCCGATGCATATTGATATAACTAGAAAAACTCAGGCTAGGGAAAAGAAGGTATAAGTTTGTTATTGTTTATTTCCTCTGCCAACCCAGGTCATTGCTATGCTGTACATGTAACAGAAAACAGTATCATTTATGGACATAGTAAGATAGATAAAGGCCTGTTAGACCACCTAACATTCAGCCAGAGGTGGTTGTTCTTACTTTGTAATTAACATGGAGTATCTAGCATCCTGAAGTCATAAAAATGCTGTGCAAATAATGACCAGTAATTCTTTCTGTTGAATGTTAAATGCATTCCTTCTTCATTCGTTAGCTGTAGTCTCAGAAATTCCAGGGTGCCCTCATAACATTTCCCCCTTTTCTGTTGACTATTCATTTGCCTATAGTACATATTCAAAAGTTCTAAATATTTTTCAGTGTTAATTTTTGCGCTTGATTGGCCACAAAGCTGTACAGCATGAGACGGTATTTACAAGAGGCATTAAGCATGTAGCACACATTGCAAATACCAGGATTATGTTCCATTTGCAGGAGTAGATCTCACACCTTGCCCCTTACACTCCTCCTCAATAGCTTCAAAATTCATCTCAGTACTTATTTAGATCTTTTTTTTTTTTTTTTTTTTTTTTTTAATAGGTATTTGAAAAGTGTGGTTCCATGCAATAGTACACCTTTTAATGACCTTGTAAAGCTGCATACAGGTTTAGCACTGTTTAAAGCTGCAAACTGTGTTTAAGCAAAGTATCATCATTCTTACTGAACAACCTTGTTTTTTTTGCCATGTTATATACTGTAGTAACCATTAATCCTCCCAGATATCTTAACTGAGTGACATGGTCATATGCTGGATAATCACAACTTTCTTGATGGTTTATTATCATAGAATCACCGAATGGTTTGGATCAGAAGGGACTTTAAAGATAATCTAGTTCCAACTCCTCTGCCATAGACAGGAACATGAAATCAGGTTGCCTGAAAACTCTAACCAACCTGGCCTTGAACACTTCCAGGGATAGGACGAAACTTCTCTGGGCAACTTATTTCAGTAGCTCACCACCATCACAGCAAAGAATTTCTTCTTTATAGTTAATCTATGTTTACTTTCTTTAATCTTTTAGTTGATTTTATAGCATTATTAGTTTGAAGCCCTATTTTCTTTCAATTTCCTCCAGATCAACTGAGCTCATTACCATTCTGTCACATCAGTAGCTAAGTGAAGTCTTGTGCTTTGTAAACCTAAAGGTTCTTATCATCACTGATACAAAAATGCAGTTTAAAAATTTACTTTGGTACAGATATATGTGAATTTACAAGCAGTGGAATATGAACAAAAATGGAATGTACTGTCTCTTAGTAACTGTTCTATGCACTTTGGAATAAACAAATGTTAGAGAAAAGGTGCCAGTACCAGTTTATCAAGAGTTTGTCCCTCATGCCAGTGTTCCGCAAAACTTTTTTGTTTCAGCTGGTGATTTCATCTGGAACTATCAGACTACTAATAGTAAAAGCAACTTTTTTTTTTGTTTTGTTTTTGTTTTTTGGGGAGGGGGGAGGGGAAGGGGGGAAATGATGACTCTTCCCCAGGGGAGCTGTTATTCACATATTTATTTTATTTCACAGTCTCATCTTCTAGGTTTGTACCTGAAGGCCAGAACTATATTGTGCTCTTCAGTGATGACCCCCATCATTCTTCAAGTTCTTGTGAGAAAGAATACAACAAAGGTGTTATTATTTCTTTTAACAACTAATGAAATTTAATTTCCTGTGAGTTAAATAGATGCAGATGGGGGTGTCTCTGGTAGCTATCTAGCAGAGAATTGAATCATTAAAACGTCATGCAACTGAGACATCATGAGTTTGCTCTCTTTAAAACAATCACATGTAAGTACACCTTTTCCTACTTCAGTCAGAGCACAATATTATTACACTGTTCCATAAAATGAGAGATATGAAAAAAAAGGGAATTCAGACTAAGTAAATGTTATGAATTTAATATCCCCTTGACTACAATAAATATTTAATGTGTTGGAATAAGAAATATAAGTTACTGAGTATATATCTGAGCACTTGCTTTAAGACAGGTTTGAGTATTTCTCTTACAGTGGGCAAGCAATTCCACTGCACATTCAGTAATTACATATTTCACAGAAAATTTCAAAATACAAGTGCTTCTCTTCATTGATCTATATATCTTTGACTTGTGATTTCATTTGAAATCTTGTTTCCACTTCCTCCTTTAGAGCATTCCCTACTCAATGCATTCTTTCCCACTACTCCATAATGTAACATTGATAGCAATCGCCTTTTGTGCCATTGCCATGCTTAGAAGAAACAGTGTCTCCTTTTCTGAATTCAAGCGGTCACCTTAGAATTGATTTTAAGTAAAACCATCTCCACTGATTACTTTTTATACTTGAAATTCAATCTTGATTAAAACAGACAAACAAAAAATAATAACAAAACAACACCAGTTAAGAAAAGCACTTTTAAAATTTGTTTTTGAAATATTTTCTTTTCAGTTTAATTTCAGTTATTTTTTTTTTCAGTTATTTTCAGTTTAATTTTTTTTTTTTAATTACTTTTTAAAATTTCCTTTGCTAAAGAGAAATTATCTCAGTTTGACCTATGCAACAAACACTATGTTTCAGTATCTCTGTGGACACTTGGTTAAAGTTCAGTTAATAGCATTTAAGACAGCTGTTTTAAAATGTCTCATTTGTGTCTGCAAGTACTTTCATAGCAACCATATTTCTGGTAGTGGAGTGCTATATATCAGATAAAAGCATAACATTATGTAAGAATAAAACCTGTCTTGAAAGGAAAGGTGCACTGGTTAGGCTGCAGCTATTCTCGGAATATTTTAAACAGGCATGTGCTAAAAATGTTGAATGCTTAGTAGGCTTAGGAACCACATCTGTGAGAGTAAGGATGAGCAACTTAACTGCCTGAGAAAAATGAATTTGTACTGTTTAAACAAAAATGTTTATAAAGTTAGTTATTCAATTGTGGACATAATATTTAAAAGACATATTTTCAAATATATAATTCAAATGAAGAGCGGAATAAAAAGTCATATGATTTAATTTTCTTAAAATCTTGGATCTGTTTTGAATATCATGTCCACACTCATTTTCCTCTTGCATGATCCCCTTAAAATTAGTTACGAGAAGTCTGCACATTTTGGACGACATAACTTATGCGCTTGCCTACTTTAGCTGTGTCCTTAACTCTCAGTAGCGCTGTCTTAAATTTGTCATCTTTTGCTCACAACCATCTCCTGCATATAGTCTGTCTTAAGCATCTCATTTAAGGCGGTTTCTGATGCAGTGTCTCCACAAGGATAGGATAAATTTCTCCTCTTTAACCTGAATCAGTTAGTTGCTTTAGCCCCATGTTTCCTTTCTCCTCTACCCTACCTCAAAAAGTGTCACTTGGATTGACTTCAAGGCAAAACAGTCAGATAACAGTTACTAGAAGTGGCATTGACAGCTTTTCTGTTTCAGGATAATATTTACTGCCCAGATACTATATAACTTAAAAAGCTCTTGGTATGTATACAAACTAACCTGAAGTCAAGAGTTCATGCTGAAAAGTTGTGTTCAGCAGCCAAGTTCATGTCTGTGGAGAAAGTAAAATTATTCTGAGTTGTAGCAAAAATTTTAGTAGATTAGAAATGAGAACTTTTTCCATAGTGCAAAAATTTAATTAGTTACTCAATTTTCTTCTTTTACTTTAAAATAAACTTTTAGACTGTGGATAAGTATGAGAAATTTCAGCCTGACAGGGATCTTTTCGACGCTAAAAGGTAGTGAAAATAGTGCTAAAGATGGAATTACTTCTGTAGAATATTAAGCACGAATATGTATTATTCTTTTTACATGACTCTGCAACATTTCTGTTTTGGAAATATTTTTACACTTTGAAGTTCTCTGTCAATAAAGTTGGGTTCTCTGCTGCTTAACAGGTTGTTGATGCAAATAGTAGTGTGTCTTTATTTTTACAATGAAGGCTATGCAAATTGATGAGGCTGGGTGATTTTCAGAGGAAGAACTGAAAAAGGTTCAGAGTTGGTCTTACCAACTTACTTACATATAATTTTTATTTCCAACTTTATCATCTGGTATTTGGCACTGATGATTTTACATATCTTACTTCATTCAGTTAGCCAAGTAATCCAGTTGAGTCAGTAAAATTTTCATGTTATTCTTGTTATTTATCACCCTTGTAATACTTACTAATTTCACAGTAAATATATGGAAGAGCTAAGGAATATTTGAAGTATAAATATAAAAGTGTGTATAGCAACATATCTTCAATGAAAATATTAATCATAATTACTAGATTATTTCCTAAAACTAAATATAAAAGAGGTAGTTAATGTAATAACTGTTTCATTTTAATATATTGCGATTCTTAAATAGGGGAAGTAAAATGAACCTCCATTTTCATGAATATTTGAATATTTTCTAAAAGAATGAATAAATAATACAGGTATTTACAGTATAACAATGAAAACAACAAACGCTGAAGATTTAATATCAGAATAATGGCTGTTACCTTTATTATTTATTTTGATAAACTATTTAATTAGATTCCATTTACAAGTGAAAATTAGGAACTTCTGCTTTTATCATACCAACCCTCCAAAAGCAGAATCAATGGCATCTTAAATATTTATATGAACTTCTTATGAGAGCATGATTTAATTCATCTTTCACTTTTTAAAGAGAAAGATAATAATGAAAAATGAATAACCTTCTTAGAAAATGTCTTCTTCAAGCCTGCCATTGTAACATGCTATGAACACTGCAGAAGATGTTGAATCTTGTAGTCGTGTCCATATATTTTGTACAATTTACACACTTGGTATCTCACATATTCTAATTAAATGCATGTGAAGTCTTCAATTTTTTTTTTTTTTTTTTTTTTTTCTGATCTCAGAGATCTACCTCACATGATGTGACAACATTCTGCTCACAGCTGTCTCATCTAAGGAAACTTAAGTTACTGTTACAACAAAGGATGATAAATATATTTGTTGTAAATTCCCAGTCTTGGTCTCAATAGTGCTAATGTGACATCAGAAAGAGCTCTTTGCTCCAATATTTTTTTGTCATTGACTTTGTGATCATACACGGCTTAAAAAAATCTGCATGTCATATATAGGAATAATGATTTATTTTCAATTTTTTGTGGTTGAGAGCTGTCCTAAGAAATGACATTGGGAAAATACTTAGAGAATATTTTTACAGATTTCTTGATCACTCAGAAGGCTAGAATTACCTCTATAGGTGGAGAAGCAGGTTGTATTTGTTCATTCTCAATACACTCTATTACACTAGGTATGTTTCACTAATTTAACATTCTAAGTATTTAATAGTTTTTATAATGGTTCAATCAGGCAGATGCCTCAGAGGTTATACAAAGAACACGTATGATCCCCAGCCAGTGTTTACTGTTTACTTTAGGATTATGAGCAGTTAGCAAAGTACTCACCATCTGTTCAGGAGAAAAGAGAAATGTTTTTTGTCTGAGTGAACAAGGGGGAAAAATATTCAGAGAACTGATTATTAGTTCAAATAAGTAGATAGTGGGCCAAATTTTGATGAGGAAAACAGAGAAAGAAAAATTCCTGCTACTTGAATGGACTGATCCTGTGTATCGGCACAGGTAGAGAATCAATTGACAAGAATGTAAGCTAGTAGAGAAGGAGCTGAGTTTCCTACTGGATAGCAAGTCTGAATAACCACTGGAATACAAATTCTGATTAGAAACATGGAAAATTCTTTCATTATGAGGATATGAGGATGATCAAAAAGCCTAGACAGGCTGTGAAACCTTCAGCCTTGGACAGTCAGAACTTGGCTTGACATGGCTCTGAACAATTTGATCTAACTTGGTCTCACTCTGAAAGGAAGCAGGACAATGATGAACAAAGGCTTTTTCAACCTAGATTTTTCTCTGATTCTGTGATTTAGTCATGTGATTCTTCTCTCTGGATTATTTATGTGAATATTACTGAACCACTGGAATGGCTATTTTATTCTGAGTAGTAATCTTTTATTGTAGCTCTACTGAAATGTATTGACAAAAGTAATGGGTAAAAATGACATTTTTACTTCATTTTGGAATTAGGAAAATGAGGTATTTGTCTTACCTGATATTACCTTTGAATATTTAGATTTTAAGTTAGAAATCCAGTTTCTAAAGAGTTATTCTATTGTCAGTGAACAAGAGAATGAATTGAGGAACCAAAGTTAAACTGCTGCTCTAAATCATCTCTTAGAAAAACTTGTTTCTCTTTGGCTTTGTATTCATTCTAATGACACTAGCCATTTATATGACTACATTTATGTGATATGAATAGCTTCTCTCTGTCATGATCTTTAATATGTTTTATGTAGTGAGAAAGGAAATACAGTGGTGGTTTTGAAAAGTCTTAAATGGAAGAATATAAGATTTGTTAGTACTGAGCACCATACTGCTATTATCAGGTGTCTCATTTACCGACTGGACAAAGTAATTTTCAGGAGCCCTTTCCAATCTCAATCACATTGTGATTCTGTGATTTCTAAAAATAAGCCTAATTCAAACTCATAAGCTCTCTTTTTAGCGTTTTTCTATTGTGTGAGTTTTTAAAGAGCATAGCATATATGTTTTCTCTATGCTTCTTCAAATGATAATTCTACGATCCCATTAGTATATAGTTTTTGAGTTTGTTTAACAAAAGGTTTTAAACATGTTATTTTAACTTCTTAGTAAATGAAATAAATATTTACTCTAACGTGCTCCTTTTGAGGGTTTGTGTGATGGGAGTATTCTGAAAATCTGAAGAAATCTTATTCTCATATGCACATACATTTCAGCCACTAGACTGTAGAAAATAATATTTTTCATAGTCTCTTGTCTGTCACATCTGTTGTATGTCCCTCATTTTCAGTGTTGTATGGACTTTCATTATTCATTTTCTACTTCTAACTTACTCTATATTCGATCTGCCAGCATTTATACATTACGTTTATTTGCAGTATGTGATTTTGAAAGTAAAATAGTGCCACAAACACTGGGACCTCAGCCCTTACAGTCATAGCAAGTGTATAGTTTATAAAGAACAGACTTTGCCCAGAAGTGATTTTGAGCATTGAGGTGAATAGTAGTCCCAGTTCCTGACTTATTTGTCATACTGGGAAGGATATCCATCAATTTTGTGAGCATCTTGAACGCAGCAGTGATACTCAGAAAGCAAACTATGTCAGCATCAGTATTTCTATGAATCTATACTGCCTTAACTTGGATTAAATATTATTACCATAAATCCATGCAAATCCTTTTCAGAAAATGGAGAAAGCATAGCTGAACAACAGACTTAAAAGTCAAGTGTGTCATTAAGATACATATTTCTTCATATGTTTAAAATATTTTGTAATATTTTAAATAGCAGAACACTTACAGACTTTTGTGTCAAGCTTTGCCTATATTGGTAAGTGTCATCTATAAGTAGAAATGATAGGTTATTTGCAGGTAAATTGTGCCTGGAGGTCAGGAAGAGAACAAAGCAGGAGGGTTCATTTGCAGTGTATATGTTAAAAAAAATGAAAGAAAAGCAGGAATTGCTCAGCTGGGTTTTGATCTCTTAATGCTAAGAGATATAATCTATAAACAGCTGAAGTTCATTTCAAATAACTCCCCACAAACTGCCTTTGCTAGTTAAGTAGAATTCTTGCTGTGCTTGGATGTTAAGGGTTTATTCTGGTAGAGCTATGAGCACTAAAGCTTTTATGAGTTCAGGAGAAAGAGAGTGGTATTCTCCACATGCAGTCACTGGCTCGCCTGGTTTCTGCAGCTTCCCATCTGACCTGAGGACTCCCATGGGACCCTCTGTTCAACAGCCCCAACTGCCCTGCCCTCTGCACTGGCACTGCTCTCAAAGACCCCTATGCTGCCAATCCTGAAGTCAGCTTGTGCAGCTGTCAGGAGCCAGTTGGTTTCTGGATCCCTGGGGAATTATACTCTGGTGATGAGTTCTGTAAAGATGCAATCCTTTATTGGCTATAAGAGCACTCAGAAACTAGCTTTAATGTAAGATAGGTGTTAAGAAAGACAATTTTACTTTTTAAAACACGGATTTACAATATCAAACAGAATGTTATACAAAGAGAGAATACAGCAAAAAGCAGGCAGCACATTCTGAATTAAAAGCCTCTATTCTACTGCCTCAGATAGTTATTATTATAAGCTAGCGATTAGCATCTACAAGAGCACTTCTGGTACCACATGGCCAGAACTAGGAAAACTAATTTTGTCATCTGTTCTTAACATGCCTTGTCTTTTCTTTAACTGGAAACTGAGACCCCACAGGGCAATGTGGAGGCTAAGTAATTTCTTTCCTTCCTCCTCATTAAGGATTCTTGATTAATGTTTTTATTTCATTCCTTAATTAATATGCTTTGTCATTCAGGGTAGTTTCTGCTGTAATTATGCTAAATGTGCATTAGAAAAATTATATACATTATGAGAAACATTAAACATATTTCCAATGTATTAGATTGTATTATGTTTTATAATAATGTAATCATTTCCTTGTCTAACGTGAATAAAAGTGGGCCTATCTTTGAGTATAACTGTGAGAGAGACTAAGTAGCTGTGTAATGCTGTCCATACTTGGACAAGGGGGCAGAGTTTTAAAATAAAAGAGAAGATATTTAGATTTGAAGTTAGGAGGAATTTTTTGTTCAGATGGTAATGAGGCACTGGAATAGGTTGCTCAGAGAAGTTGTGGATGCCCCACTTCTGAAGGTGTTCAAGGTTGGTTGGGGGTTTGGGCAACCTGTATAGTGGAAGGTATTCCTTACCTGGTACAAGGGTACAAGTGATCAAGGAAGGTTGATCCCCCTCTACTCTGCCCTGGTGAGGCCATGTTTAGACTACTGTGTTCAATTCTGGCCCCCCCAGTTCAAAAAGGACAGGGTTCTCCTAGATGTTGTCCAGCAGAGGACCATAAAGATGATAAAGGACCTGGAACATCTCCCATATGAGGAAAGGGTAAGTAACCTGGGGAAAAGAAGACTGAGATGAGATGTTTATAAATATCTAAGGAGAGGTAGGAGGCAAATGGATGAGGCTGGGCTCTTCTTCTTCTAACACGTGGAAGAACTTCTTTATGGTAAGGCTGATGGAGCACTAGAAAAGTTGCCCATTGGGGTTGTGGAGACTCCTTCTATAGAGGTATTCAAGACTTGTCTGGATGCCTACCTGTGCAACCTATTGGGAATCTGCTCTAGCAGGGAGTTTGGACTCAATGATCTTTGGAGTTCCTTTCCAACTCCTGTGATTCTGTGATTATGTGATCTTTAAAGTGCTTCCAATCCAAACTATTCTATGAATCTAAGATTTTCTTAAATACACTACTTGGGAAAGAATTTAGGCTATTCTTACCATGTGGACATTCTGCAAGGAATAGAAGGGGAATGAGTCTTTAACTCAGATACCCAGTAGGCATTTTTTGGAAACTTATAGGCGTTAGAGCTAACTGTATATTTTATGATTGTGTTTAACTTTAGCTGCTAGACTCTTAAAGAGAAGTAATACATTTTGACAAAAAAAAAAAAAAAAAAAAAAAAGAAAAAAAAGGAAAATCTGTTGAAATGAGAAAATCTTATTGCTCAAAAATAAGATAAGGAAAAAAAGATATGCCCTGAAATAATAAAATTTTAGTGTTCCTTTTTGAAGGCAGGACTAAATTTGAGTGCTTGTTCTGTACTGTTCAGTGAAGAGACCTGATGTTTAGCATAGTCTAGTTAATGGCTACATCTGATGAGTGTTGTCCATTTTTTCACCGAAGAGATCATGTCATACCTGCTCTACTTTATATAGAAAATTATATCAACCAGAAAAACATTACTAACTTGAACACATGGGAGAATGAAAAGTTTTTGCTTGGGGGTGTCCAAATGTACAATTGGAGCTCTTGGAAATCCCAAAATTTTTCACAAAGCTCAACTTTAGAGAAAAAAGAATAAAAGAATGACTGGGAGATCAAGTGAGCTGAGAGCTAGGATCCTACTTTTAAAATATTTGCATGTGGACGTTACTATTGAAAGTATTTGGTATTAATCACATTGTGCTGTTTTCTGCAGTCAGGTAAGAAACTTCCCCCTTCTACCATCCTCTGTATTTTCACCACATAATGAACAACTGAGGAATTCCAGTTATACATGTACTTTTCTTAGTTGTTTTATGTACCATATTTTCCTGGTGAATGTTTATTTAGAACACTACTCACAGATGTAATATTGTAATATTGTACGTCTAGGTCTGCTTACTATGTATTGAATGTATATTGAAGAGGGAGATGACACCTTGCATGGAAAGAGGGGAGTCTCCATAAATAGAATATCTGTAGAAAGACTCAGACATCTGCAAGAAGATTACAGGTTTTCTTTATGATTTTGAAATATTATTATTAATAATAGTCAAATTTGTATAGTGTTATGATTTTCAGTTTCATATTTGTGTTGATGACAAATCTGTGATGACAAAGATGAGTCTGATAGACTCTATTTTATGTACCTCATCAGTGACATCTTTGGAGTGACTCATAAAATGCAAGAGAGTGAGTCAAAGACAAATTTTCAGTTTTAATCCAGAACCACAATGTCGCCATTTTGCCTTCAAGCACCATTTACGTCCAGCAAGCAGTAGTAAAAACACTATCTTTCAGTTCACATGCTTTGAGAACTTCATAAACTCTGCTATCCTACAGTGTCAGGACCATTTAGATGAAATAACTCGATGCATAATTAAATAAGAAATATCCAGGAACCAGTGTATTCTCCTTGCTTTTATTTTCTGTTGTTTGTACATTATCACTTTAAGGGTTTTATTTCATGTTAATCATCACTCTGGAATTTTCTATCATTTTTCTTCAGTGATCTCTTGTGTCTTCCTAAGATGCTATAGACAGATGAAGAATTTCTTTTCTGCTGACTTTAATAGAGCACTCCCTAGTTTCTCACTAGTTTCATGAATTATGATTTATATTGGGCTATTTTAACCTTTCTGATTTAGAACACAGGGAAAATGCTACGAACGGTGAGCCTGCTTATTATGAATGTTGAAATATTAGTTTGTACTGCTGTGTTTTGTTTAGTTTGTACTGCTGTCAGCTTAAAATTCAGTAATTGTTAAATGTGTAACATTATCCAATTAGCTTACACTTTAAGTGATAGCACAATACAACAACTGTGCATTTCTTTTTTTCAGGAAATAATGTTGCAGTTTTATGCATCTGAAAAGAAAATGATTCAGCTTAAGCCAATTAAGATTTGTCTGTTTAGGTTTCCTTAAAATCCAATTTTATAGATCTAATTTAAACAAAATCCAATTTAGAGCATTGGTTGTCTTGAAAACTGGAAAAGGAATGTGGATTGGTTAAGCAAATAGACTTTCTAATTTTCATATTCATTCTTAGCCATTGAAAATCTAATTTGAAAACTCAGTGTCTTTTTCATACCTCATACTGTGTGAGATACAGACCAAGAATTAACTTTGAGAGGATGTTATACCATACAGAACAGTTTCCTAATAAGATGAAAATTTATACTCACATTTTGTAAAGTGCTAAACAAAGAATACTATTTCTCCTTATTAGGATTATTGTAACAGCTCTTCAGTTTTCAAAATGTAGTCCACTAATTGGGATATATTTTTTCTGTATATTTTGATGCAAAATGTTCTGACTTTCAACTGTTTTTTTTGTTGTTGTTGTTTTGTTTGTTTTGTTTGTTCTTTTTTTTGTTAATATTTTATATCTAGGAGGAAACTGTGGCTTAATGGAAGATTCTTTAGTTTATGATAAATTACTTTCATCAGAGTTTTTGTTTCTTCTTTTTGTGTTGATGATGTTCATAAGTCTTATAACAACAGGGCTAAAAAAAAAGCCTTCTGAGAAAACCTGCAGCAAGTAACAGCTCACATTTCCTGAAGTAAGTAAATTCAATCACTGAGAGAGAGGGAACTCTGAGGTCCACAAAGAAGAGAAGCATCCTCTCCTGCTGGGCTGTACCTGTGCTGAATACAAGAGATGCTGGGTCTCTAGTGGAGGAGTTGCTGGGAAGGTGGCATGCCAGCACTTCTAGCTGCTGTGTGTGAACCATCTCCTGACTTAGGAGGCATTGCAGAGAATCAGGCACAAGATAGCAGTAAAGCACTAGTAAAAACTGACATGGAGTAAGGAGGACAGAATTCCTTACATATCACTGTGATAAATCTACCGTTAATCCTCACATTCCTCTATGTTGTTATATTGCAATGTGATACAACATTTTGTGTTTTGATGTAGAAGGAAAGACTAAACTAACATCAAAATAACTGTACAAATCTATGCCTCAAAGACATTACTATCAACATGCATGCAATCATTATTTCCATTCTGCTATATATTATGTGTCTGCGTGTGCCCTACATTTTCTGTTTTTATCAAAAGTGTAGAATCTTGAGATATTTTTGGTGCTGGTTTGTGTACATAGTGAACTCTAGTCTGCCATCAGCACAGAAGAATGCATATTCTCTCTCATCTACAAGATACCCAGCTGCTACAAACCCGATTTTTGCTAATTGGGGTTACTGAGTAGTTGTGTTGAAGGCTGTCACTTACTCGCTGTCTATTCAGTGCATTTCTGATATTGAGCTATACAGGTTTCATGTAACATGGGATGCCACATTTGGCATAAATAATCAAACCATGAAAATGTTACACTCTTAATATCATTCCTATTAGCATAGTTCTTGTGGTCCAGCAGTTCTTACACTCCTAAGTCACTAACATGGATTTATTTTTCATATTGTTTTACCGGATAATCCAGTCATCCCAATTTCTGCTGACAAATGATTAGGCTACTGAAATAGAGAAATATAAAGAAGCTACAGAGTTCTTAAAGAAGTAGGGAAAACAATCCTTCTATGCCATCTGTAATATTTACATTGGATTGCTTGTGAAAAAATGTGGAGTTAGCCTCAGAAAATGCTGTGATTGAGGGAAAAGAAACATTTACTGAAGATACGCTGATTATCTGCTGCTAGTGTAGGCTAATTTAAATGAAAATGGGAGAATGCATTATGTACATGAAGACTATTTGTTCAATATCTAACCATATACATCTAATTTAAGGCATGGATTTATGTTTTTGTGGTTTTTATTAAATGACCTCAGCATCAACATATTTCTAAAGAGTCAGTGTAGACTGTATTACTTAAAATTTTCACTGCCCGTGATTGAGAATTTTATGCCACCTCTGGCAAAATATACTGTTTTGTAAAAGTGTTTTCTTCATAAAAGATGCCATGTCAATCTGTGAGCTGCATGATAATACAAACGTATTTAAACAAAACTGTCAAATCCTAAAAAGAGATTTCTTTCCACTGAACAAAAAAGGTATTTCTCTTGGTGTTTATTTGAATATTCTATTTTATGTGGAACCACTGGGACAGACTCTGGGGATTCAGGGTTGTATTTTAACTTCAATGCAAAATTCTGGTGTGACTTCATGTTTATTTCCTATTTGTAATACTATGGCAATATTTGTTTTCTGTCACCTTTAATCTATTTATCTTTATGCAATATACAGTTTTCAAGACTACCCCTTATTTTATGTTTATAAAATGTACAACTGAGCACTGATCATGTTTGGGATGTCTAGCTGCCACTCCTTTTTTCCTAATTTACTCCTTACTCTATTCCCTCCTTAATGCCTTTGTATGTGTTTTCCTTTGTAGAAGTTACTCATCAAAATTCTGGTAAAAAGGATAAAGAAAAAAGATTATGAGAAAAAAGAAGTAACAAATCTGATACAGAGAATCATGGATGAATAATTTGATTCATTTTATATTCACAGTTTGAGCAGGAGGAAGATTTAAGAGACTGTAGCTTAAAAGATTTTTAATGCATATTTTTTTATTCCATTTTGCCTGAAGTAGCTGTATGTTTGTAGTGGATAAAGATGTTTTACTTTCCTTTAGCATATTTTAATTGAAGCATGTTCTCACTATATAATTCTATGCCTTTTGGCATCAACCCAATAGCAGATATCTAAAAAAAAATTTTTTTTTCAGTGATTATTCAGTGTTGCAAGAAAGCAGCAAATCCATTCCACTTTGATGATACTGACTAGGCTACTGCTGGTAGGTACTGTGATTTTATGAAAGCCATGATAGCAAGAGGATACAGCAGTTTGTTATGTCTGCTAAGTATTGCAACCAGGTCCTGGCCCAGGCTTGTTCACTTCTGTACCACTGAGTTGTCTATCGTGGGTTTTTTATTCATATTTCTGAAGCTGATTCATCTCTTGGAATGATATCTAGTATCTTTTTCATAGGGCCCCATTGGTGTCTTGGATCATGATTCAGAGATAGCTTACATATTTTCTTGTATTTTGCAAAATACTCTGCATTTTGTAACAAGAGACTCCTTTTATTTATTTATTTGCATAATTATTGAGTATAATGGTGGAAAGCAAAGAGTGTCCCTTTGTGGTACAGTGCTGTGGGAGAGCTGTGTCTAAGGTTGTCAACACAGGGAAAAGAGGCAGCACCTCCTCTTTTTTTTTTTTTTTTTGCATACAGGGCAGTCTTGTGTGTTCCTACACATATAACTAGACTGATCTTTGCATTTACCTTTTTTTTTTTTTTTTTTTTTTTTTTCCTGATGAAATCATATGAACCAAGTAGAGATCCTGAACTCATAATTCAGCATGTAATTTGCACCTACTTCATCTCACATCTGGAAGACTGTGTAAAACCAGAGAGATTAGCTTGTCCTGATAGCTTCTGATTTGGAGCAGTTCAAAAGCTATCAGAAGCAGCAATTTCTTTCTAAATATATATATATATATATATATATATATATATTTTTTGGTAGATGGATGTTTTAAGAGAAACAAAGTGTGCTTTAAGGAACTTTGTCAATGTTATTAATTTTTCCAGTAGATCTTTTAGTAGATTCTGGGGTGCATTGAAAGAAGTGTGGCCAGCAGGTCAAGGGAAGCGATCCTCTCCCTCTACTCTGCCCTGGTCAGGCCTCAATTGGAGCACTGTATCCAGTTCTGGGCAACCCCATACAAAAAAGACAGGGATCTCCTGGAAAAAATCTAGCAGACGGCCACAGAGATGATAAAGGGCCTGGAGCATCTCCCCTGTGAGGAAAGGCTGGGTGACCTGTGTCTGTTCAGCCTTGAGAAAAGAAGGCTGAGAGGGTATCCTATTAATGTTTATAAATATCTGAAGTGTAAGAGAAAAAAGGGACACGGCCATCTCATTTGAGTGATCTGTGGGGACAGGTCAAGGGGAAATAGCCAGGAAATAGCCATAAACTGGAACATAGGAAGTTCTGCACCAGTATGTGAAAGAACTTTATGGCGAAGGTGACAGGCTGCCCAGGGAGGTTGTGGAGTCTCCTTCTCTGGAGATATTCAAGACCACCCTGGACGCCTAATTGCAAAGCCTGCTGTAGGGAGCCTGCTTTGCAGGGGGGTTGGACCTGATCTCTGGGGGTCCCTTCCAACCTCTACAATTCTGTGATTCTGTGATCTTTAATGTAAATTTCCTACACATCGTAATTTATTGCCATGTCAGCTTTAATAATAAAGCCAAATATTACCTAAAACTCTGTTTTGGGGATTTATCTTTGTAGTAATACTGAATTCCCTTACATAAAAACTTGAATAAAATTATAATATTCTGCTAATATAAAATATATCTCAACATTTATGAATAAATGCCAGATAAACAAGTATTAAAATAAATTTTAATCTAGTAATGTAATTTGATCTTCTTTCATGTAGGCTTTTCTGTCTGTCTCAAAATGAAAGAAATTTAGAATTTTCCACATTTTATATTCAACTCTAAATAGATTCCCACAGGAGTATAAGTAGCTCCTTTACAAATGACAGCACTGTACGACAACTTAGAGCTTCAGAAAATGAGATCATTTGAAACACTTAAAAGATGTACCAATTAAAGATGAATTTAATTTGGGTTGATAAAACCGATAAGTAAGTTGACAATTCCCAACTCTCATGGATTAATGTTCCCTCTTAGTAATGGATGAAAGTAAGATTTTCTATGTGCACATGTATACAAAGATAAGAGTGCAGATAATACATAACTAGGATAAATTCTTCCTTCATATGTCATTTGCCAAGATCCTACGCAATGCTGCTCTTTTTCTTTATGAAATCATATTTGTGACTACTTTCACAATTTTATGCATCGGAGGAAATTATGAACCTCTAGATACTCATTATGATTTTTGCATCAGAATGATGCAAGGTTAATCTACTAGAAGATACATTTGTTAGTTTGTATTTAAAATACTTTAAAAAAGTGATATCTAATTACTTCACTTGTGCAGCAAAAAACCTCTGAGGAAATGCCTGTCAGGTGCTTAATAAATATATCTGTATATTCTTCTTTAGGAAGATGCTAATTGTTCTTAGGGCTTCACTGTAAAATAGTTATAGTCTTTTTACTTAAATTTTAAAGGCATCCTTTTCATAAAAAGACAATAAACAGTTTTGACTGGTGAGTAGTCATTTAAAAATACTTCTGCTTACGAAAAATGCATAACATTAGGGAGCAAGGAGCAAGGCTGCACTCAAAGCACCTACATTGACCCAAAAGTAATGCCTCCTTTTTATTTCCCCAGAAATTATGACAGATTCAAGGAGCACAATAATATTATTTGATAAATTCTCAGCTACAAAATACTATTTTTCAACATAGTCAATAGCTATGCATTTTCACTAGTGATGAACAAGACTCTGCATGCTCCACTCAAAAATCTGCAGCAGTGGATGCGACCCTCTGTTGCTGTTGCAGGAATGCACCAGCAACTGTTCAGATATGCTGAAAGAGTTCCCAGTAAATGCCAGCATGTTGAAATAAATAGTGGAATATGGAGATTTTCCAGGTTAGTAATGAATTATTGCTGGAAATCAGATGGAAATAAAATATGCATTAAAATATTTCAGAATTGTTGTAGGACTAGTCTATGCAGAGTAGTTCTATTTTATTTAGTGTCTAATCAGTATAAAAGTACACCTGTTTGAGGAAGAGACAGGGGAAAAATACATAACATTAAGTCACATGGTCAAGACCGTTCATGTTAGTAACATTAACATCTAACTAAACAGTGACTTATCCTCCAGAAAAAAGATTTATGTCTTCCATGCTAAAGTTTTTACGCTGACTACAGCAGAAATGAGTGATAACAGCTGACCTTTGAATTACCTTTGGGGTTTCATATCGTGCATTAGTTCTGTTCTATAGAATTAATTGATCTGTTCAAGACCCATTCTGGTACTGAATCTCAGAAAGACATCTCTTTTTCCTCCTTTTATATGGGAAATGGCACAGTTTTCCACTTATTTTTCTTCTTCACTAGTAACTTAAACAAAGAGAACAAAGATACCCACAAATCGATTTTGTTTTGCACTCATGTAAGTCCAAGTGATGCCTTTTAGTAACATAGCTTTTAAGCCTTGATTATTTTAATATATTTTCTATTTTTTTCTTTCTGGTGTTTGTATGAATCTACAGTATACTTCCCTATGACATCTGTGCTTCTATTATTATAGCCATCTTTAAAAGTTTTGCTGTGCAATAAATTTCCTAAACATCTTGTAATGTTTGATACTTTGTGCCACCAAACCATTAAATACTTGTTGAGAGGTCACTAAAATCTTGCTCTCTTGAAAAATATTTAAGTAAATAACTGTCAGCTGTGATCCTTAATCTAGTGTAATTTTATCTGGTGTGTTTCATTTGTCATATGAATTTTATGAAAGATGTGAAACGTTTGGCAGTGGATCCCTAATAATGTTAGTTCATGAACGCTGGCACTAATAATTTGGAGCTGATTTGTTTTCCAGCTCTTTGAAGAAACAAACTTTAGACAAATTTTAAACACATAATGAAGGTTTTTTCTTTCTTTTTTTTTTTTTTTTCTTTTTTTTCCTGTTGTTGTTTTTCCTAAAAGAAATATCTTCTGGTTTTTCAGGCAAAACTCACAGCTAATTTCTAGGAGGGTGTTACTATATGAATCTGATAGATGACAGTTTTGTGAAACTGTAAACCTTAAATATAGCCAGAAGTATATTTAACAAAATAGTTAAATCTTGTTTCTCCTCCTTTTCTGTATATTCTTTTGTGAATATGCCCAGTGTCCTTTAGTTACAGATGCTCTTTATTTTTCATTTTATTACTATGAAGCCTATTCCAGCAAAAAGATCTGCTTACATAGAAATGAACTTTTTAAAAGATGCTTTGCAGAAGAGTCTGTTGTGCTGATCCCATTACAAGATAGGAAGAGTAGCTGTGCAAGTGCAAATTCCATGAGCCAGCAAACGTGCAGATTACCAGCCTAAAGTGATTTCAGCATATGTACAAATCTAGTAAACTGCTTACTACCAAACTTCACAAACTGCTGTACGTTCCTAGCTTTCTTTTCAAAGCAAGCAAAAGAATGGCTATTTTTTTTACTCTAACTACAGAGAAAGAATGAAAAAAAAAAAAAGGGAATAGGCTTAATTAGATCACACCTTTGTTTATTTATTTCACATGTGAGCTGCCTGACTTGGTCCCATTGCCCTGTACACTACGGAGCCTTGTTCTCTCTGATATTCCTTTATCTGGTAAAAGATAACTTTGATCTCACTCTCACTACTTTCAATCTGTCATTGAAACTGTATCCATTTTCTTCCAGAATGTTAAGAAGCCTGTGGTAAGATGACACTTTTTATGTCTTTCCAGTAGTCCTAAATGTCTCTCATTTACTTTGATAAATGCTTTCTTTCTGAAGAGTCACTTCTCAATCACTGATCAGAGAAGTAAAATCCTTTCTGTGGAGAAACTTAAATTTTACTGTCTTTTTCTTCCTGTTAAGGCCTGAATTCAAGGGGAACATGTTAGATCATCTGAGCTGAGAGCTTAGCATTTTGAGGGAGAAAATAGTATGAGAAGAAGCATGACTACAGGTTGGTTGCTTAAGGTGAAATGTAGTTTAGATGTGAATTCTTCCTGGGTTTTTGTCTGTTAGCTACTAATGAACACTAATCCTTGGAGAAATTGTCTGTACAGAAACATGAGAAGATTGTTCTTGAGTTTGTTCTCAAATTGTACCAGGTTCCCTTCCTAGTGTTTGATAACTGATGATGGATAAGATGATATTTCAAGCAGTTTTAGCCATGCTTGTGAGAATTTCTTTGGTACTGCTTCTACAGAGAAAGATCTGAAACTAAAGAAAAATCTTACCTACTAATAGGCTACTATTATCTTGACCAGCTCTGTCTCAGCTGGCTGTGCTCTTTATTGGTTTCTTTGTCTTACTGAAGTGCATGGACTAGTCATAATGCTGAGGACTTCTAAGTTACAACTCATACAGCTAAGCTGTGCTGTGTAACAGAGTACAACAAATGTGTAGTATATGTTTTTTCTTGCAGTCTTGCTTGAGAGGGAGGTTCCAATAACTTCCCTGCCTATTTGTTCAATCTGGGATATGAAGAACTGAGATGAGGAGAGAGATGTGTATATTTTAATAAATAAATAAATAAATAAATGTAGGGATGAGGTAGAGTTTGCTACAAAGTGCTAAGACTTCAAACAAATCTTCAGGCTTGAAATGTCTACTTAAAATGTTTGAAGAAACTTTCCTACTTGACTGAGAATTCCCTCAATCCTAAGTTTTTGCTTTTATGCACTTTACCTGGTTTCATATATGCCAGAAGTAGTGGAAGTCTGAGTGACTGTGCAGTCAGTGTGCAAATTATTCTAATGCACAATTCTTAAGTTGTCTCTTTGATTCAATTTCTAAGTATGTCTCCTGACAAAGTCTGGGAAGATTCTGTCTCTGGGAAACTGTGGAGTGGATGAAATTATTTCATAATTACTTTCCTGATTGGTATGTGAAGTGTTAAATTTAAGAACACAAAAAGCATCTGTTTGGAATCTTAAGATTTTTTTTTTTTTCTGTGTATGCACATACATTCATGCATTCTTTCATACAAGTTAGAATTTGAGAAAATTTGGAAGATTATATTAACTTTTCTGTTTCTATAATAAAGAACTATGGCATTCACATGTCACTTGTTGGTTAACCTAAGAAAGTGATCATCTTGAGCCTCAATTTAATGTTTAATTAGACTTAAGCTTGGGCATCAAGAGGAAGAACTGAATTCTAAATAATAGCTAAACCACAGATATGCATAAAATAATTGTAAGTTCTGGAGCTATTCACTGAGTGTTGCAACACTCTTCTTTTGTACTTTCTGGAACAAGTCGGTTAAAGAAATGCAGTGGTATTAACACCATGACAAATCTATAGTTGTCTTCGAGGTATGTAAAAGCTGCTTATGATGCAGCTGGATAGGCTTACAATGGTTTTGGAGATTAATACAAAAAAAAAGTGCAACATTCTCTTGTCCCTAAGTAATGGATTATGCGTAAAAAATGCACTGATACTGCAACAACACACAGATCAACTGAGAGGACGTGCTTTGCCTGAAGTGTTGGTAAAACTGAATGTGGGATGATGAATTAAATAATCTTCTTTGAAGGACAGATAAATAGTATCTGAATATGAAAAAGCAAACTGTGTAAGAGCATGTTGCAGCCATATATAGTGCTGCAGCAACTGGCTGCTCTCAGTAATGAAATAGTTGACTTTTGTTTGTGCCACTAATAGACTATGCCAATTAAGGGTCTGATGCACCTTCTGCATTGTATGTTGGAGTCCAAATACAGTATAACATTTTGCAGTATCAGTTACTCAAGAATAAAACTCAAAATTAATCTTTGGCTTTAGGAGGAAAAAGGAACAGAAAGAAATAGATTTTCTTAATAGAGTAGCCACAGTCTTTATTTGATGCTTGCCTATTTTCCTTGTTTCTGAAATATACTACGGTTGCTCCAAAAGTAATGCCTCCTACTTCATTATCATGGCCCATGGCATCAGAGGTGGATGTTGGTGGTGTGGCAGTAGAGGTTGACTTTTCCTTACTCATCTCCCATTCCAGTACATTGCTGTCTGACAGATGGCAGCTGAGGGGCAGTCTGACAAAATGGTGACTGACATGGAAGAACAAATGAAGCAAAGGTATGTAACTGAATTCCTCCATGCAGAAAAAAAAAAATCACACCTATTGACATTCACTGATGCTTGTTGTACATTTAAGGAGACCAAACAGTGATGTGAGCACAGTGAGGTAGTGGATGGTGCATTTCAGCAACAGAGGATCTCCTCTGTTGCAGATTTTTATGAGCATAATATGGCTCTTGTCTGTCACTTGTGTAAATATATAGCTAAAAATTGTAACTGTGCTGAAAAGTAGTGTTTTGTAGCTGAGAATTTATTGAAAAGTCATCTTTAAATTTTTTTTGGATCTTTTGATATAGACAAGGATTTTTGTTTTTAATCCTGGGAATCTTATCTACTTTAATTTACAGAGCTCTTTTTTAGGTTTGAATATTCTTAATGCTCTTTAAAAAACAAACCTGGAGATAATAAGGGTGATCTTTTTCACTCCCATTTCTAGCAGTCCAGTGGTCTGGATGTTTACTTGGGGTGAAGGCAGGTATTCAAATCCCTTTTGTAAGTTAGACAATATTTTTAAGCAGCTCTCCTAGATCACAGTGTGCTTATAGCCACTATAACCATTAAGCATAACTCTTGCGATTACTATGGGAATATTTAGCTTCAGCATGCAGCCAAAGAACATTGTATAATCAAAGAATATTAAGATGTTATAATTATGAAATAAACAAGAGAGATAGGCAAAGCAGATTATAATAATACAAAGAGAATAGATAGAATGCTTACCCATATCCTGGGCTTACTTATGAAACTCTAGTGGAGTGGATCTCCAGAAGAGATCCTTCCCTACTAGTAGTCTGCTCTTAAATGGGTCTAGGAGAGGTGGAGCAAGGCTCCACCCCCTCTGGCAGCACAGGTGAATTGCCTTCGCCTGTGCTCCATGGCTGACTCATTGCTTGCCTCAGGTGATCAATCAGAGGTTCAGGCCGTGATTCAGCAGTTCCCATACAGATGTCAAAACTGTTTTACTTGCCATTTTGTATAATGGTCTTCATGCTTACTGTGAAGTAGATCTTGCTTTGTGATGCAGCTGAAGTAATGAAGGCAAAGGTATTGTAGGATGTTTTTCATTTCCAGTCGTAGAGTATCCCAAGTTGAAAGGAACTCACAAGGATCATTGAGTCCAACTCCTGACTGCACACAGAACCACCTAAAAATCAGATCATATGACTGAATGTTGTCCAGATGCTTCTTGAACTCTGGCAAGCTCAGTACAGTGACTACTTACTTCCCCAGGGAGCCTACTCCAATCCCCACCATCCTCTGGTTCCAAACCTTTTCCTAACATCCAGTAAGACCCTCCCCTGTGCAGTTCCATACTACTCCCTCAGGTCGTGTCACTGTCAGATAGAAGAGATCAGCTCCTGTACTCCCCCATTGAGTAGTTTTAGGTTTTTGAGAACTCCCAGCTTTACCAAAGCAATGAATGTTTAAGATATGTGAAGTATTAAGTGAGTAGGCTGAATATTCTGTTTTAAATATGAAATATATTTTCAGGAAGTAAAAATTATGCTTTGTAGATGAAGAAAATAGTACCAAAATTTTGAATAATGGAATATTTATTGTGATTTTTTGTTAGGTCGTGTGAAGGATTTGTGTGTGTAATGAAATGAATGATAATAAATAAGTGAAACTTGCTTAAATTCTAGAAGGGAAAAAAACTCTAAATCAAGCTATTTAGATGGTGTAAACTGAGAAAGACACATAAAGTTTGCCTTTAAACCCTAGCAATAAGAGTTCTGATTTATTACTGTCTCTAGTTGTAGTAATATAAGATTTATGTAGGCATTCTGAAATGCAAGATGACAACATTTGTGTGAAAGGTGAAAAAACAGTTATGTTCTAAATCGTAACCATTTGCTGTAGTAAAGTAGTTAAAGACCTTTTAGACAGCTATTCATTTTGTTAATGAGCGCAGCCTTAAATGTTAGGCATTTGTGTTTGTAGATAGCTGATAGAATTTACTTTGATAATAATTACTATTATTATGCTTAGCAGATGTCTGTCTGTAAATGTACTGACTGAATAGTTTATGTGAGTAGCATGTCTGACATCTGAAATGTTAGTAAATAAACTGCTGCACTGTGTTTGATTAACAAGGGTAGGACAAAAAATATTTTAGAATTCCCTGAGATGGGAATGAACAGGATCTTTGACAAGTCACGGGTCAAGCAGAAGTGGTGAATAACCTCAAGGAATTCTGATGCCTTAGAGAAAAAGGTCTTCTATCACTGGTTTCTCTGCCCAAAATCTTCCTTCAAACTTAAGTCTTTTATCTTCATTGAATACCTGCTGTCTTCACTCAATAAGATCAGCTATTTCCTTAATGCTTAAAGACACTTATGCTCTTGCAGATAAGTCAAAATAAAATATTAAATGTCATTTTTTTGGAGATTTGACTGGAAATAATGGTCTTTTGCCATTATGTCATCCTTGTCTTTAGGAAAGCAAGTATCATTTAAATAACAGTAAGTGAATGATAATGAGTTGGAAAACTTTTGTTGTACTTTTAGCTTGTAAGACTTACATTTAAGAATATTTTCCAGAAATTAGTGTTATTTTGTAATTATATATGTCATGGTGCCATTGTCCTACAGAGACATCAAAAAGCCCTATTTGTTGTAATTGCTTTGAGTTAGATTTTTACTACCTTTGACATTATTCATGCTAGCATTGCTGGAAATGGCTTTGCAATAATTACCACATCTTTCTACAAAAAGAAGGAACAGTGTTGCTTTATTTACTGTATGACAGCAAGGTCAGATAATAACTGCCAAAATAACATCCATGATTACAACAAAGCTCTACTTCCTACAGTGACTGTGGTATTTCTGCAGAAAGAAGATGCAGTGAAGAATTTTTCTCTTGCTGTTGGAAGCATTGAAATATGTGTCTAATCTACAAGAGCATTTGAAAAGTCTTTGGATGTAACAGTGGAACTTGCTGGATTCAGTAGAGATCGAAACCAACAGAGACACGAAGCTTGGCATATCTTCCTAAGGTATAAAAAATAATTCATTTGATCCAAAGACTCTTACCATAAGTCATGTTTCTGTCATCCTCTTTAACATCAAAATAAAAAAGTAACCCACCCAAACAAAACAAACAACCCCCCCCCCCCCCAAAAAAAAACAAATCAAACAAACCCAATGATACAAAACATAACAATTTTGCACAGAGAGCTGTAGATGTTGATCAATATGCTAGCACATATTTCAGTAGCCTAATCTACTTCGTTCAGGGATTGTTTTTTCTTTTCTCACTTTTTTCTGAATTTCTTCAAATAAACTGTTAATATTTCAATGTTTATATTTAAAAGAAAATCCAACTAATTCTCAAACAATGTGTTCTAGGCAACTTTCAAGGCACACACTAATGAACTTGTTTTTTTTCCGAGAGTTTATAATCCTTTTGGCTAGTGCCAGGAAATCATTTTCTTCCCAAACGTTACAAACTCACTAACTTTTTGACCTTCTGAATTCCATTTTGTTTTCCATTGATCCATGACTGGAGTTGGAAGATTTGCTTACTCTATTTGAGTAGGATTCTGTTCTGTTCTGTGGATGGCTGCATGCTCCATCTGTTCTGAGCAATAGAATTCAGATTCTTGTGCTATTTCTTGCCACTGATAGGCCTATACTGTTTCTTTCTGGTCTGCTGTTACGCCTTCCTTCACAGTTTTTGAGAAGGACATCTTCATTTTCATTCCTTTGATTCAATGTGGCCCTTCTCTAGATGCACTCCAGTAGATCCATTTCTCTATTGTAATGAGAACTCCACATCTGAATGCAATACTCCAGGTGAGGCCTCAGGAGTGCAGAGTAGAGGGGCAGGATCACCTCCCTTGACCTGCTGGGATATGGTTGGTGTTCCAGGCTGCAACAGCACATTGCTGGCTCATGTCTGGCCATCAACCAGCACTCCTAAGTCCTTTTTGGCAGGGCTGTGCTCAGTCCTTTCATCTCCCAGCTTGTCTAGGTAGTGGGGGTTGCTGCAATGCCCTGCTCATGGATTTGTTGAAAATTCATGAGGTTCTCCTGGACCCACTGCTCCAACCTGTCTAGGTCCCTCTTGATAGCATCTTATCCTTTGGTTGTGTCATCTGCACCCCACAGCTTGTTATCATTCACAAACTTGCCTGGGTGCTCTTGACTCCACTGCCAAGGTCATTGATGAAGATCTTAAAGTGTATCAGTCCTGGCACTGATCCCTGGGGGACACCACCTGTCTCTGTTCTCCATCGAGACATTGAACCATTGACCACCATTCTCTGGATTTGATCCGGCAGCCAGTTCTTTGTACATCAAACAATCTAGCATTGAATTATTATCGTTCAAATTTGGAGAGAAAGATGTTGTAGAAAGTCTTATTTTGGAGCTAGCCAGTAGTATTAAGATTTAATCTGGAATTTCAAATAAATAATTGTACCTCTCAATAGTTCTCACTTCCCTTATTGTCTTCTAGTCTATGCTGCACAATCAAAGCTTTGTTTGCTCTTCTGCTTTGTACAGCTAGTTTATGCTGCCTGTGTTTGGCATAGAAAGTTCAGAGACAACCTTCATGGTCTGTTCCTTTGCTCTCTTAGTCTTAAATAAAACACAGCAGTGACAGTGACAAATGTTTGGTGGCTCTGTTCACTGGCCGAAGAATAAACCAACATCGGATGCTTCAATGGGTCACACAGCTATATTTTTCATACTACTGCTGCAGATAGCCCAAATTTCAAGAGCTTCATAGGAACAGCTTTTGTAATGAAAACAGCTACTGGCATGACTATGCTTGTGTCCTATGCTGGCTCTTCTACTAATGCTAAGATGGAAAATAATAGAACGGACTGTATTAAGGCAACCATTCATGTTTAAGACAAATAGCTTTTAACCTTATACAGTTCTGACACTTGCATAACTTTTATGGAAGTTATTACTGTATTTATGTATTATTATAGTCATGCTTGTGAAAGGTGACCATTGTGGTTTAACTCAGCAGGAAGTGAAGCACCATGCAGCTGTTGACTCACTCCTCAAAGGCAAATCAAGTAGAACTTGAAAAAAAGGTAAAATTCAGTGACTGAGATTAAGACATTTTAATAAGACAGAAAAGGAGAGGGAAATAATGAGGAGAAAAAAATATACGTGAAGCAAATTGTCAAGGTTTTATAATTTTGTTATCAGTATTCCACATCATAACATCATGTAAAGCATGGGGAATTAAAGAGTTAATACTCCAGTTCCATGGAAAAACAACTTTCCAGAAACATGGTTTTCAGAAGGGAAAAAAGAACTACGTTTCCCAGCAGACTTCATGTTCAGAGAGGAAGATAAGTCGCGGGAAGAACTCACAGGATCTCTTGCTCGCTGCCTGTGTGAGTGTTCTCCCCAGTCGTTATGCCTTCAGTTCAAAGTAAGGCTTTCTGTTTTGGATGCTCTCTCTCATTGTATTTGATTTATTAGCCTCAATTCCAATTATATTCTATTATACTGTGTTATCTATGTTATACTATGTTCCGATACCATATTTAGTAAAATTAAGTTTCCTGCTTAGATCATTGCCACTGTTCTGTTTTTGGGCCCATCTCCCTACCCTTCCCCTTTTTCCTTCCCATTTTTGGGCTGGGGACCTACT
The DNA here is from genome assembly GCF_987193195.1 of Phasianus colchicus. Classification (NCBI taxonomy): domain Eukaryota; kingdom Metazoa; phylum Chordata; class Aves; order Galliformes; family Phasianidae; genus Phasianus; species Phasianus colchicus. The sequence goes on from NC_143439.1 coordinate 44,807,657, forward strand.
GGCCTGCTGCCCCCTTTCATGGGCACAGATTGATCTAGATAACTCTGTGATGCTAATAAAGACTCTTTAGTGATGTTGTTCAGCTTAGACCCACCATGCCTTGTGTAGCTTTGGACTTGCATGCTGGTTTTTGTAGCTGTATTACCAAAAGGAGTTCAGTTGCTCACTCTCTTGGGTTTGCAGGAGTATTTTAATTAGGTCTTTGAGATGTTGTTTGCATCCAGACAGTTGTACTTTGCAACACAGCAATAAATCATATGAAGAGACCAAAGTGATTTGGACATCAAATTTCTGAGGTCTGAACAAGCTTTCATTGCACAGTGAAGCTGTGTGTGTAAATGTCAGGCTTTAGCTGCTGGCAGAAGTTCATTTCCTAATAGTTTACCATGTCTGTAAAGGAGTAAAACAATTAGGAATGAGACTTTTGTGGTCAAATATCCCTCCACAGAGTAGATTGTTTTTACTTATGAAACAGATAAGATTTTTTTTTCCTCACTGCCTAGAGCTGATGGGAATGTCACCACCAAAAGTATGAGTAAAGAAGAGCGAAAAGGAAAGAAATACTCTTTTGATGAAGATGGATTGTGACAATTTCAGCCCTTTTATGAGTACAGAGAGATGATGAAATGATTTCCTTTTTGTTGTCAGTAAAATGTTCTGAGCTTTTGCCCAGACTCAAGGCTGTTATTGCCTGTGTCTTCCCCTTCCCCTCCTTAGTTATTGTGATATAACAGCTTTTTGATTCAGTTTACTACTTTCTAAATGGTTACAATGCATTAGGTCAAAATGTACAGCAGGGAAGGGGACATCTGGAAAACTTTCTGTGGCAGGAAATATTTCCAGGCGCTGCACAGCTCTAGGAAAAACCTGGAAAGTAAAAATAAACAAGAAATCTATAATTCCACTTTAATGCAACTAGTTTGTAATGGTTAATTCTGTATCCTCAGCTTTCTTCTTGTTTTTCCACACCATTTCACAAATGTGGGGGGGGGAGGGAGGCAAGGGGTGGGTGGGGAGCGGGGATGAAAATCAACAAGAAAATACTTGTGCAAAACCCATTTCTACCCGACAGTATTGTCCAGATGAAACATTTCAGGAAAAAATATCAGCAGTTAGCTTGGTAGACTTTCCACTGGGCAATGGCCAACTTTAGGCTACTGTGAGCACGATAACCAGACAGTCAGCATTGTGTTGTTCTGAGGAAGCTGTGAAGCTGAAGTCAGTATATGTATGTGAAGCAATTAAACCCATATTTAACACATCACTGGACCATATTTATTAAAATTCAGATTTTTTTTTTTTTTTGAAAAATATATTAGCCTGGTCAGTGGGCAGATTTCCATACAGTTAACGTAACTTTCTTATTTGTTGTCATTTATTTCTGCTATTTATTTAAACCTGTCTACTGTTTTCTCTTTTCCTCTTTAATCTGAATTTTACAGAGAACTCTCAGTATACTTGGAGAAGTCATAATTTCCTTTTGGACAGCATCTACATCCTTTAGGCTTAATTTCAGAATTACATTGTCATACATACAGATCTATCCCTCTAAGACATCATCTGAACAATTAATGTTCTTAATAACTCCTGAATGACAAGAATGTTGTATCCGTTCATGTATGGCTGTGCTTGTGATAAAAGGGGCAATATGCTATCTGTTCCTGAGAGTCCCGATGTAGATGTAATTATGATACAACTCTTGTAACACTGCTAGTTTCTAGTTTCCGACAGATAGCTGATTTCACCTTGTACAAGATTGTAAGTTGACAGAAAAATTCTTTATTTTTTTTCCTAAGGAGGCCTTTTTTTTTTTTTTTAAGGCTAAAAATATATTCCTTTCTGCAGTTTGGGATTTTCCAAATTTATGTAAGAAAAGTCAAGAAACTCATTGTTGTTTGAGTTTCACTGGATATTATTTCTTATTAAAATGATTGTGCTTAGAAAAACAAACCTCCCAAACATTCTAATTTTCTCTTTTCTTGTTAAAGTTATGTCTCTCATCATTAGCTAACTCATGTTGAATGAATTAATTGCAATTTCAGTGTTTAAACATAAGTAACTTACACAAATTTAATAAATAATGAACCTCCACTAGAGTGATAAAGGTAGCCCCATCTGAAACTTCTCCGTATTGACCCCCTTTATAAGACATGCCTTCTTCATAAGTTAACAATTACAGTTTATTGAGAAAATACACTTGGGATCCTCTTATGGATAAAGGTTAGTAGAAGCTGGAATATAAGACGCTCAAAACTGTGTTTTCTTTTCTTTTCCCTAAAGGAATTATATTGCGAGGGATGTGCTAATTAAAAAGTAACATAGTTCATTTCAGATGTGACTGCAAGAAACATAACCTTGGAGAAAGAGATTTTCTTTTCAGAGATTATTCAGAAAATAAAAGTATGATTACACATATTTTCAAAAGTATGGAGGAGTTATATAGATAGTGTTAAGAATGTGGTAGAGTTAGTGCCTCTTGTGTTACTTGTAATAATGATTGGCAGCAGTTGTATTTTATTTACAAACCATTCAGCTTCACAGCTTCATGTTCTGTTTTGTTGTTGTTGGTTTTTTTTTTTCTTTTTCTATTTTTGCTGGCTAGCATACCAGTCTGTTCTCTGGTTCATGCATCAGTTAAATTATTTACTTTTTTTTTTTTTTTTAATTTAGTTTAGAATTTAAACTTAATAAAAATCAGAAGAGAATACACATTTAAGACATCATGGTATACTTGCAAAAAATATTTTTTTCCTGAAGTTTGCTGTGCTCAGATGCTGCTGTGTTGATTTTCTTGCTTAGGCAGTAAAGGTTTAATGGCAACCACCTCTCTGTTACTGAAAGTTAAGGCTTCGTTGGTACTTAGTCCAAAGTTTAAATCTCTATTATTTCAAATCTCTATTTAATTTTTTTTTTCCTTTTGATATTTCTCCACCTGTGCTGATCATCCTGTATTCTTGAAGTACCACAGGTAATGGATCTGATTAAAGTGAAGAGCAGAGTTGACAAAGTACCATAGGACTCCTTTCAGATTGTTATCTCCTCCGAAGGTAATTTGCATCTCCACTGTCTGTCCCTGTGCTGTTTGATTGCCAGATTAGCAAATGCAAGTTGCAAAAAAGCCCGTTTGATGGGAAAGAGTACAAACAGCAGTTAGGGACTGGTGTTACCAATTCTTGAACTATTCTGAAGAAAAATTCACATTGCTTTTTTGCTGAAAGCTTTGAAAAGATGCTTTTTTGTTGTTGTTGTTTGTTTGACTTAACTTACAAATTCCATGAGAAAAAGGTTTCCAGGATTTACATTACAATTTACATTTTTTTTTTCATGAATACTTTTACAGAAAAAACTAATAATTCATTGAAAGAAATTGCTCACTGATTCCTGTAAAATGAAATGCTTTACAATTAGTATTATTAATAAACACAATGCATCTAGTCCAGCAGAGGGAGTTAGAACACTATTATACTTCCTCTGTTTATACTTGATGTTGTTTTCCTAGCCTAACTATATTTAATATCTATATGATTTTATCTTTTGATTTTTTGAATTCTTTCCTTAAGAACTGCAGCTTTGAATAGCTAGATAGAGTTGGTTTTCTTTTACCTTTTCTATGTCCTTTAGTGTTAATTTTCCTATGTAAATCTTTTTATTTCTTCACGATTTTTACAAACAACTATAAGGATTACTAGCTTACACAGCTGATCTCTAATCTCTTACTATAATTCATGGATACATATAAATACCAATATAAGAAAATATTTCACAGCTGTCCTACTTCTGTAAGGACAGTGAGAGAAATTATATATTAGTAGTTTTGTATCACATACTTGAGACAATGTAATGTATCTTATCTGTATGTTCAGATGTGGTTTATTGGTATTTCTTTGTGTATTATTGATTTACCTCCTTGGCAAATTATCTGTTTATATAAAGCAGTTTTCTATTTGGAAAATCATTTGCTCAAAGTATTTGGATCTAGTCTTTTGCAGTGCTACTTTTAGACAAAGTCATGGAGCTGTTAATACTGTTAAATCTGCTTCTGAATGATTTTTTTTAATTATTTTCAGAGATTATTTTTATGGGTTATTTTGGCATGCAGCTTGGGATTGGAGGAAGAAAATCCATTCTATTTTGAAAGTTATAAGCTCCTTTTGGATAAAAATCTCGATGAAAGGCATTAGAGTTGCAATTAAAATTATAATTAAAACATACTTTTTCACCTTTATATCAAAAATATTTTTTTAAGTGTTGCAGAGAGTACCAGTCATGAAAGGGCTAAGATTAAAGAGATCTCTGGAAGTCATCTACTCGCTTAGATTACACAGAGCAGGGTGATCAGATCCATGTCCAAGTGGCTTTGGGAGATCTCCAAAGAAGACACTCCACAGTCTCTCTAGGCAACCTTTGCCAGTGCTCTGTCATCTGCACGGTAAAGAATTGCTGCTGTTGTTCATATGCAACATGCTGTCTTTCAGGTTTTTTTTTTGTTTTTTTTTTTAAAGTAAAGTCTTAGCTGAATCACAGAATCACAGAATCACCAAGGTTGGAAAAGACCTTCAAGATCATCAAGATCAACCATCCACCTATCACCAATACTACTCACTAAATCATGTCCCTCAAAACAAAATCCAAATCCACTGTGCTGTGGAGCCTTATACATAAAAAGAGCATCTCAGAATGAATCTGAGGGAAAAAAAACAGTTTTCAGCTGCCATCACTAGTTTTTGAAAAGTGCATTGTGCTTCTGCTATGTATGTTGTTTGCTGTTTTGAACAAAATTCTATCAATGCTGGATCAAGGTTTAAGGTTAGTGCTGGTGCCAGGTGCACCTGATGAGATGAGGTCTGAGAGCTTGGAAGGGAAGTTTTCTAAACATTTCATTTGCATGTAGCCTTACCTCTTACATCCTAGTAGGATTTTCATTAAATATATTCTCTTGACAAAATCAGTGGGTATATGCTCATGAAAGCTTGTGCAGGTTGAGATTTTATCCTGTTGTTTTAGGGGTTTCTATATTTCTCTCTATGTATTTGATGTGTATCTGTGCTTTTTTTTTTTTTTTTTTTCTTTTTTTCTTTTCCCAATGGAAAGACTTTGTAAGTTAAAGCTTGATATTATAGGTCATGGAGTGTATGCAAGATCAAGAGGAGTGCTGATGGGAAATCAAATGGAAATAGAAATGGGTAGGAGATGGCAGAGAAAATAAAATTTTTCTCTTAGCTAGAGAAAAATTCCTCATGAGAGGAAAAAAATATAGCTTAATGTCTGTAGCCAAAGAGTATGATAGACCCTCAAGCTAAAGATTAGATCTGGTCTGTCTAAAAACCAAGTGACAAATTATGTACATCATCTTATACTTGCAATAATGCGACTTTATATTAGTGATGAGATAGGAAAGAATTTTCCTGAAGCACTGTTTGTCTTGCATTGAATTATGTTTCTTCTGAGGTTATTGCCTTGGTATGTAATTAGATCTTCATTTTCTTTAAGCCTAACCCTAAAATTTAAAAGTAAGTCTGGCCGCTAATTCTTAGTTTTCAAATATGGGTCAGTATCTTTCTTCTGCAAAGTTTATAAAATTGTGCAGCTTATGATTGTTCTTAATTTTGTGTCAATTTCCTAAAAATACCAGTTACATAATATTGCAAATATCCTTCAAAATACAGACTACTTTATGATTTTTTTTGTTTCTCTGGAGTCTGTTGATACCCAAGACATGCCAAAGGGGCAACAGTAGCTGCAGATGGCAAGAAAAACGAGACTGACTCAAAAGAGCATGACTTGGGTGTTTGAGAAGGAAAACATTAAGACAGAAAAATAAACATGTGATTGTTCAAGAAAGAAAGAGAAAGGATAAGAATGAATGATAAAGATGTGATGTTCAGGCACCAGTCGAGGGAAGTTTTAAGGAAAAAATAGACAAGAATCCGAGCAGAAGCTTGTAGAGTGTGGTTAGAAATTAGAAATTTGGAAGTAAATTGTGAGGAGTATGGTTGTAAAGAAAGAAGAAAAGGCCCGGAGGTTCAGTAGGTCATAATCATAACATAAGCTCCCACAGTGACTTAGGAACTAAATGTGTACCTCCTCAGTTTTAATGTCTTTACAGTTTGTATAATCTCTGAAAGGTTGTCTTTTCTTTTTTGAAAAAAGTTTAAAGTAGAGGATGTATAAAATAATATGTAAAAGGAACTGCAACACTTCTTACATAAAATATTCTTTCACAATAACAACAAATGACTGAATTGTTAGCATTGAACTCAGACTGAGAAAACTGAGGAAGTTCTGTTGTTGAAACTTTGCATGAGAAAATTGAAAGGAAAAATACAATAGACTGATGTGAGTTTTAAGTGCTAAAGCAGAAAGTGTACAAATTAATACTGTGTTGAATAAAGTACAAGAACTGATAATAGATATTTTTCTCTATAGTATAGTGGTAGAAGTAATAAATTTGCTTCTTCCTACTTTTTTTTCCTGCAGTTTCACAACCCATAAACACCCATGATTTTAATGAAATAACTGTTTTTCCATCTTAAAGAAGTAATAGACCAGTGCCTGGTTTTCTTTTTTTCTTCATACCCCTTTCTTTCTTTGAGCTGATAGTTCTCTGAAAGATAATGATCCTTCATAACTGGGATTAAGCACATTTCAAAAGTAAAGTCCTTCCCCTCTGGAAGGAATTTGTATGCTGTCAGAGGGGACTATTTACTTTTACAGGTGGAAGCCTCCCTATTATTTAAGGGTTTTCTTCTGGCAACAATTCACATTAGGATGTTTTAGAACTTTAAAAATGGCATTAGAGATTAATATGACACTGGCCTGCCAAGTTCAGCTCTTAAGATAGGATAACTGATCTGTTTTCTGGTGTTTTTCTCTGATATTATTACGGTGGGAGGTATTTTACCATGGCAATTTTTATATTGCAAGTACTACAGATGGGCATGAAAGTAGTTTTTGATTTATTGTTTTTCAAAGCACACTCATCTATGAAATTGGCAGTGATGTTGAGGTAAGGCCTTAGAAGTCAGGGTTATTCTTCTTTTACTTCAGTACCTCCATTTCAGGGCTATTGAGTAAGTGTAGATAAAATAAGGCTAACTTACAATATACACAGACATCATTCTACTAACTCACTTCTGCTGGGAGTCTTAAGTTGGAAGGCAGGTGGTACCTGCAGGTTGCTTTACAAAAGTGTGATGCTCGATCTGAAAATAGGCCAAGTTTGTCATTGATTGTTCCAATATGTACAGAAAAATTGACTCGAGATCTGAAGCTTCATAATAAAAGGTGTCTGTATGGGAACTATTGAGTATCAGAGGCCTGAGCCTCTGATTGGATCACCTGAGGCAAGCAATGAGTCAGCTGCAGGAGCACAGGTGAAGGCAATTCAGCTGTGCCACCGGAAGGGGTGGAGACTGGCTGCACCTCTCCTAGACCCCATTTAAGGGATGACTGCCACTGAGGAATGATCTCTCTTTGGAGATTGCTCCTCTTGGGGTAAGCTTTTCTATTCATTTCCAATTCTCCCTTTCCAATGTGATAATCTTCAGAGAGCTATGCGCTCTCTGAAGACCAGTCTAACGTCTCTGTATATTTTTTGATTATACGGTGACAAATACAGGCACCATTCTGTGCCTTTGTGGACTTTATCTACTTTTTTTTTTTTTTTTTTTAAAGTGAGTAGTGAAGATGGGGGACTTTAACCCTACGGTTAAAGTCCTTCATAAATTCATAGAATGCGCTTTCCATGTATTTTCTTGTCATTTAGGGATTTTCTGTGGATTATCTTGGATCAGAGCTGATCTTAGAGTTACTCAGAACTGGGAGCTCTGTACAAAGGTTGTTTATAGCCTCTTACACCTCATTTAAAAAAAAAAAAAAAAAAAAGCAAGGCAGTACATAAAAGAGGCAATGAAACAAAGCAATGCAACATTATAACATTGTTTTGCAGAACTCTGGACTGAATACAGTAATCGCTGGATAAAGTATTCATTGAAACTGTGGACTACTGACAAATGAATCCTAAGCCTCTAGAAACATTGCCATCAATTCTTCATAACATGATCACTTACGTCAAAAAGCTGTTAACTATTACAGAATATGTCAAAAAGGAGCATTTTCAGATCAAAAGCAATGAGTCATTGTCTGACCTTTGTTTAGCCTGAATTCAGTAACTTACTAGATTTCAAATGATGGAAGATCAGTGATGAAAGCACACTTTCCAACTATTTGGGGAAAAAAGGCAGTATAGATTATTTTGCAAAAGCACTTGATTAAGAAAAGTCTTTGTTTAGCAAATTTTCTTCAAATAGCACTTTCTGAAGCAATTGAAAATTTGATGTAAAGTACTGTCACTAATCCAGAGGGGGAAAGAAGGAACTTCTGTTTCAGAACAGGCAGTGAAATGGTATGTATTGTTAGATTTTTGAGTCCAACACCAGGAAATATCACCACAAAAATCTTTTCATGCTTTTCAAAATAGATGAATGATGGGCTATAAACAATCAATTTTTGCATCTATACTACAAGAGATAAAGAATCAACCTATTTTCTGCAATAGTCTTTTTTAAATGGAAGCATATGTTTGTGTCTGTGTATGCACAAAAATCATACGCGTTTCAGTATTTCTTAATGTACAGAATAGGATATAGCAATTGTATAGCAGCATGTTAATAAAAACAAACAAGAAAAGAGGGAATGAATGAATGAAAAGGATACTCCTTAGCTTGTCATTACTTTATATCCTGAAAGTCATCTCTCAGTCCACATATGTTTATTTTTTTCTTCCCTAACATCAGCATGGCCATTACCATGATACTTCACAACATTCTTACATTTCAGTTCTATATGTAAAAAAAATAATCAATGTTGTTAATTCAACTCAGTATATTCTTGGTTTATGTGGGTGACTGAAAAAATTACAATACAAAATGGAATCAAGTTCTTCAAAGTTCACTAAGTATAAGCAATGTTATATTTCTGTCCATCCCTGTGGTGGTTCCCACATTCACATGTCCTTGAGCAGACAGTGATGTAATTCAAAAGATGCTCTGTTCTTCATTACCAGAGATCTACCTTTTTTTTTTTTTTTTTTTTTTCCCTCTGGAGATATTTCACTTGTGTTCACTTACTCATAAAATGATTCAAATGAATATGAAATAATGAACCTCTAGGAACTGGCAATAACTTATGATGTCCTTCATCAGTTGCTCAGACTTTCTAATCCGAAGATTTGTTTTACTTTATGTTGTTTTTTCCAAGCAATTGATAAAAGGTACTCTGTCAAATTTGTAATTGTGAGAGGGATTCCAGGCTTATACAATTTGAGAGAGAGAGTCTGAGAAAAGGAAGACCTCCCCTCTTCCACAGAGCATCTGTCCAGAGATTGTCTAGGCAAACTTTATGCACACAAATCTGTGGGCTCTAATGGGATGCACCCACAAGCACTGAGGGAGCTGGCAGAAGTGACTACCATGCCTATTCTCTAATCTCTTTGAAAGGTAATGGAGAATGGGAGATGTGCCTGAAAGCTGAAGGGAAAGCCACTGTCACTGCAGTCTTTGAAAAGGCCAAGGAGGAGCTATGAAACTACATGCCAGACAGACTTGGGAAAGTGATGGAGCAGTTTATTCTGGCTATCATCTCAAAAGAAGTGGAAGAAAAGAAGGTTACCAGGAGTAGTTAGCATGGACTCACCAAGACTGAGGGAGAATTTTGTTAGTACTTATAAATATCTAATGGATGGGAGTTGGGATTAGTCTAATGGAGTGGGGCCAGGCTCTTTTAAATGGTGCCCAGTGACAGAACTGGTCTAGGGGAAACAAGCACAAACTTAAAAACAGGCAGTTCTGTATGAAAACAAGGGAAATATTCCTTACTTTGAGGGTGACAGAGCACTGGAACAGGATGCATAGAAAAGTTGTAGAAATTAAAACTCCTTTTCCGGAGCTATTCAAAACCTGCCTGGATACTTTCCTGTGTAACCTACTGTAGGGAACCTGCTTTAGCAAGAAGTTGGACTAGATGATCTCCAGAGGTCCATTCTGACACTATGATTCTTTGATTCTGTGAATGAGACTGTTGTTTACTTTATATATATTTAATATTTCTTGTATTTGTGAGTTATGATTAGTTTGGATCATATGTGCTTAAGTTCATTGTGAATTCAGAAGTTATCACAATGAATTTGTGATTGGATCTTGTGGGAATTCATTATCAAGCAAGTGCATAAAATGTTACAAAGAAAAGAAAATGTTGAAACTGAACAGAACTAATTTTTTTTCAAACAAGAGCAGTAGTTCTGAGAACAAGTGGTGTTTATGTTGTTCTAATTTTTTTCAGACAGTTTGTTTCATAACTGTGGAGCTCAATCCTTATCTCCCCTCTGTCCCACTTATCAGTTCCTTTTTTTTTCCCCCTCCTTTTGTCTCTGTTAGCATGACACCTGGCCCACCAGATAACGCAGGGAGTGGTGCCTTCATTGCCATGTACAAGCACAGATGACCTTTTGCAGTGGTCAGCTTCTTCAAGCTTCACCTCTGAAAAAGGCTACTTGTCCTGCTTCTGCTCGTCTTTACAATCATAAGCAGAAGTACTGTGGTGCGTTAAAACCCACCACTTGCCCCTCTAGATAATTCACAGTTGTCAGTTAGTCTTGTCACCAAAAAGGCTTCATACAGTGAGCTTTGAGCCAATTGAAAAAGAAAAAAAAAAAAGGGGAAAAGGGAGAGGTTCAGAAAACCATCTTTCACAACTTACGGAAATAGCTGAAATGATTTTTATTTATTTTGCCTTATCTGGTATTTTCAGTACACTTCCAAATACTTGGTTTGTACTTGTAATGCTGATGCTGATTCAAGCTAAACATTATATCAGCCACTTTCAAAAGGAACATTGATCTATGAAAGATGAAGTCCCTATAAAATGCAGAAGAAACATAAAGTCTGTTAACTAAACTCATTATGTAAAATCAAAGTGTGGCTGTAGAGAGTGGTGTGAAAGTCTAAGAAGGGACTATCAACGAATGGTCTGAGCCAACTTCCGATCATGTTAATAGCTGGTGTTCTAAAAACTACTTTCCCTTAGATTTCAATACTGATTCCCATATTTTGTTATATAAACTCACTGTAACTACCTGCACTATTAAGGAATATTATTCAGGAATATATTAGAAAGGAGATTTGGACTCCTGTTTGGGTATAGCTCTGCAACCAGGAGAGAGGTTACTTAACTACTGATAATTTATTTGAACTGCTGCACAATACTTTGCTTATCCTGACACATTCCCTTCACCCCCCCAAAAAAAAACCATTGAAAATCCATATCTGTCTTTTTATGGACTAACGAAGCCTCTCAAATCCTATTTAGAGTCTTACCTTTAAGTTTCTTGAAGGCAATAACCTCAGGATTCAGAAGTGAATCTTATTAAGCTTTAGGAACCTGAAACTATCTTGACTTTATTTAGTTATTATCTATTCAGTTCCTTTTCTGTCATCGCTGCCAGGCTGAATATCTCAGCCAGATTTTATTGGTCTCAAAGGACATAAACTATTTCTGCCAGCTTCTAGCATATGCACAGTTTTAATAAGAAAGCAGAACTGGAGATGAAAAAGATAATCTACTGTATCTTTCTATAGATCACAGACAAGTCATCCGGATACCCATTTGGAGTCTTGTGTTTCATTAAAACCTAAGGATGGAGGCTTTGCTACTCCTGGAGATGTGGGTTTTCTGCAGAGGCATTGCAGATTACAAAAATTTAAACCACGTACTACAATGTCTACCACTCTGCTGACTTGATTTCTGTTCTTTACGTCCCTCTTCTAATCTTCTATGACATTCCAAGAAGACAGAATTAAAAACAACTGCTAAAACAGGAAAAACAAATACAGGCTGTAGATATACAGACTCTTCTATAACACCTTAGGAAAACATTTATCCTGATTTACAGAATAAATATTTTCCAAAAATACATGGTTCAGAATAGAACATCATTGAGATGAACAGTACTTCACTTGGTAACACAAATGAAACTGCATACCATATAAGTATATTAAGTTGACTTAAGGTGAGCTAGTGAGAGGATAAAAAAACTGATTATCTGAATGCCTTTCATTTAAAAAAGTAGCCTGAAGTTGTTAATCAATGATCCGGTTTCTTTTCATTTTATTATTTCTTGTCTGTATTACTGTCTTTACAGTATATAATATGAATAACTGTAAAAAGCTGCTATTATGATCTTCCTCCCATTTTGACTCTTACCTTTTTCTTTTCTTACCTTTTACAAATTTGTGCAAATTAAAAAATAAAAAAATAAAAAAATAAAAAAAATCTTAGACTTATTACATGTTTAAATCTGGGAAGTCTCAGCACACTCTGAAAAATTTACTACTTCCTATGGATTTTTTCTTTTTTGGAAGTATTTTCAACTGTAGAATAAACTGAATGCTCAGTAGGTAAGCCTTTCTTGAGAACAGATTTCCATATCATCTGTGTGTGTTGGAAGACCTTGCTTTATTGAGTCTAGTCTTTCTGAAAGTAATTTCACAAAACAAACACTACTTTCATCTATCAATTCCCAGGGCATGCACCATTGAAATGCATGGAAAGTTGGAGTCTCTATTTTGACGTATTTCAGGTTATACAGAAAAGGCTTCAGAGACTGGGGGATGAAACCAGAAGTATTAGGCAAATCAGGCAGGAAAGGATTCTTAAGGAAATTTTTTACAGAAATGTGCATCTCTGTTGTATTGCGCACAAATTACTGCTAGGCTGTCTGTGAGAGGAAGGCAGATCATTTACAGAGACTTGTAGGAATATTTCATCTTTGGCTCTTTTATAAAATTAGGGAAAGCAGAAAGACTGCAGCTGCTTAAGGTGAAAGATATGAAAAATACCCAACCTTTCTTTCTATTTGTCTCCCATTATAATCTTTCGAAGTTGAAATATCTTTGTAAAATGATATATGAGACAATCTGTCTGTATTTTTATGCAATACTATTTTCATCGTCTTAAAAAATGAATCTTGTGTAGTTTGTATACTCACCCATGTTATATCTTTTGTTGCGGGGGGGGAAAAAAGACAGCAAAGAGATACAAGGTCCATTTAGTTTTTGAATATAGTCAAATTTCAGATTTGGCCTGTTTGTCAAACTATATTAATTCCTTCTATTAAGATGTGGGGGAAAAACTTTAGATTTTTATTTTTTTCTTTGGTTCATAGAAAACAATAAAATGGGAATGCTCATTTGAGCATCTTTTAAATAAACTCATCAGTTAGGAATTGCTACATCGATGTGAGAAAAATAATTCAGAAAATTTTATATATATAAATTAAAAAAAACTTACTAAATGTTCATGGGATTAATGGGAAGATTTTCGTGGATCCCATACATTTTAAGACATGTACTATAACAAATACTTAGTGAAAAAGGCTCATAGATGATAACAGCAGAGCAAACTGTGCTGAACTAATTCCTACCTACCCCAATTTATTTCACAACTCTTTGGACAAACTGTCTATTTCTCTGATTTTTCAAAACAATTTTCATAAATTTCGTAATCTGCTTCAGAACAGTTTCTGACCTCTCTGTCCACTCTATTGGAAAAAATATTCTTTTTTTTTTTTTTTTCCGTGGCTCTGATTATGCTTTTCATCAGGATGAAGCTGAGAAAACCAACAAAGTTACTTGACATGTCAGTGAGTAATGTTAAGCAGGTATTCCATTTGTTACAGTGCTGGGTGCATGGGGGATTGTTCCACCAACATGCATACAAGCAGTGACTACACGTATTCATTACATTCCAAGGACATGGCAAAAATTCCAAGAAACAATTAGCATCCCTGGAGGGTGTGGAATGAAGGATGAAGTCATTCTTGCTGTAAATTTCCGACCTTTTAAAGGAAGTTAGCCCAAGCTAGTTCCCACTGATGTCATGAGCTGTTTTGCCATCTTACCTTCAGCAATAGGACATCTATTCTACTTTCTTATCTTCATCTGACAACAAACACTGTGGCTTCCTCCACATTCTGTTTTTGAGCTTATGATTATGCTAGCCTCCATCCCTCAGCTTATATCTGCTCAAGTTATGTGAAAGGCTGTTCTAAAAATATAGAAAAGTTGTTCTCATGATTCAAGGATTAATGTCGGTTCTTTTGAGTCAGTTTCTGGAATTTTTGCATCCAGATTAGTAATCAAAGAAACACAATTCAAAACATCAATCTGCTTTTGTTACATCAACTTTGCTTTGAAATTCTTGGGAAAAATAAAAAAAACATATCACTTTCCAAACCGAATATATATAGTAGGGTTAAAAATGACTTTTCTTCATCAAGCTATACCTACTTTCATGTAATGCTATGACTTCTTGGGATCTTATTTATGTATGTTCAACCTAAAGCCTTAGCTGAATTAATCTAATAAGTCTTCAAATGTTGGGAAGAGTAGTATACTTTTTTTTTCCTCCTGAAGAACCAAGCAGGAGATATATGCAATTTTTACCATCAATTTGATCAGTTCAGGGTCAAGCACTCTCTGGGATGAGTTTTATCTGCTTTTTTTTTATTTGTTTGTTTGTTTCTGTTTTTAAATATATACTAAGTGTAAAGCAGTTAGCATCCTTTTTGTTCTTATTGTTTATCATATGGTCCTTTCTACAGCTTTTAAAATAACTGTTTTCACTGCTTTTAAGCAGTTGTGAAAATGTTAATGTGATCACCTATGATTTCTTCCAGCCCTTCTCTAGCCTTTCATGTTCAGGAAATTTTAAGTGATGTTATTTGATATTTCTCTCCACTAATAATTTACACAAACAGATTTGTCAGTCTGGTTTTCTATACTTTTTATTATGTAGATCTTATCTACTTCCTTCTATGTTCTTGTGACATAATGTTTTTCTCCTCATATACTTTTCTGAGTCTGCTCTCTCAAAATTTCCTTTCCTTGTAATAGTCTGTGTTTGTGTTTTACTCATCTCTATAACCCCCTTGGAGGTCCTCAGATATACATGTGATTATATTTATCAGAAACACTATTATTTTTTTATTTTAAAAAATGGTTGTCCTATCAGTGTCAGTATCACCTTTTTACTTCATGGTAAGTAATAGAAAAATAAAAAACTTGTTGTGGAACTGAGGTAGAATATTTTTTTTTTTTCCCACTTGTTTCTGTCTATGTGACCATTGTAACAATAGGAAAGAGCAGCTGGCTTTAGTTGCTTCTGTTGATGATTTCCCAGTTTATATTGAAATCTTAAATGTATACTGGGCTAATGAGGTTTCTGTTTTTTTCAAAATCACAGAATCACCAAGGTTGGAAAAGACCTACAAGATCATACAGTCCAACCATCCCCCTATCACAAATAGTACTCACTAACCATATCCATCAACACAAAATCCAAACATTCACTGAACACCTCCAGGGTCGGTGACTCCACTACCTCCCTGGGCAGCCCATTCCAGTGCCTGACCACTCTTTCAGAGAAGTTGTATTTCCTAACATCGAGCCTAAATCTCCCCTGGTGCAGCTTGAAGCCATTCCCTCTAGTTCTATCACTAGTTACACGAGAGAAGAGGCTGACCCCCAGCTCAGAACAACCTCCCTCCTGGTAGTTAGAGAGAGGAATAAGGTCTCCCTTTAGGTTTGTTAATATCATCTTCTGAATGTCAGCCACTGCTCTAACAAACATGTACAGATTTCATGTAACTCTTTTATCATTCACATCATGAGATGATGTAGGAAAGTGATAGTAATTAGTTTGCTCTTAGAGTATTTGGATAATATCATAACATATAGTGCTACTGTGTTTGTGATGATTGAACGTTAGCAAGACAAAGTCTGCAGGTTGAAGTCAACCTCTGACTACACATCTCAGCTATCATATCATATGCTTCATCATTTTGGATATTATGAACTTTCAGAATATGTTACTGAGCAGAAAAATTTCTAAGAAAATTATTTTCCTAGTTTCACTAATTAACTCTGAAAGATTTTTTTAAAAAATTTGAAAATCATTTGGTAGTGAATATAGCAGCTGTAAATTTAAATGAGTGAATAGCTTTGAAGCAATACATTAATTCTGTGTTTTTTTTTTTTAACAAGGCATAACTGTTAAATTGTTGAAAGTAATAATCAGTGAAGGCTCAGTGAACCCTAATATGAAGGAAGAAATATTTTTGATTTTTCCTTGTCTGTTTTTGAAACAATGCGGTACAATTCACTGTAAGGTTATGTCCAAATTCAAATACATTTTCTGTAGCAATGAAGCATTGCTGAGTATTATTGTGAATCCTTTAAAGACTTGTTGATGTAGCATTCACTGCATTCCTACCTATTTTAAGCAGAAGATTGTACTTTTCTTCTAGTCTGCTGGATTACAATTTCTGTAGGCATTGTAATAGGAACTTTTTATTGGTGCTCTGCTGCTTGGACTGTTATCAAGTATTTGAATTTGGAGTGTGTCTGTCACCAGTTGAAAAATAATTGTATGAACTGTGGACTGCGTGTGTTTTCAGTGTTTCCTATTATTGTACTATTGTGGGACTAGTTTTTTTTTTAAATAACTATTGAAAGATAGATGAATTTCACACCTTGTTCTTTTATTTTCATGGCTAGTAGTAAAAATGAAATTTCAAGTATTGATACAAATGTTGACAGTGGTCAATGTTTGTAAATGGTGTGTTGCTCTTTTATCAGTGTTATTTATATTTCAACAATGGTCGGTTTGCACAGCTTTTTTGAGTAACGTAATTTGTTGATTGCTTAAGACAATTATAGGGAAATATTATAGATTTTACTGAGGAATATGGAAACAGCACTAAGATATCAGTTATTTAGATAGTTCCAGAGTCCAACTGAACTTATGCTCCTTGAATTAATTTGTTGAGAGAAACTTATTTATTTTGCATTATTGTATTTTTTGCTTGATCAATTCAAAACAATAAAAATGTACAGACACTGCATCTCTTTTCTTTTCGATGCAGACAATATAAACCAATTGACAAAAATATTTGCATCAAGTCATAGCCACCAAATAATTTTTCTAAATGTTTTCTTTTCCATATAAAAACATATTTCTCTTTCCAAATTTGATGTTATGTTTAATTATTTCTGTAGATTTAGTACATCAGTAAGATTTTAATTAAGAAGTCCACTGGCTATCTCTAGGCAATCTGGTTTGAATAGGATTGTAACTGCCAGGTAATGAAGACTCTGTTCACGATATTTGAACTCTAATGTGATTTTCCACTCTGAATCTTTGGCCTTCTCTCCCTCAAGTTGCCATCAGAAAGCTTACAACAAGTTTTCTAGATGAAGTCATTTTGACTTGTCAGTTCTTGTAATGATAAAAACAAGCTCTCAGACATTAGATTACAGCCACAATGAAAGCCTATGAACTGATGCTTTTCATGGAGGATAAAGATCTAAAGATTTATTAATTAAAAATATTATCAAAATAACCTTAGCATTTTTCATTTGTGTATTAAAAATACAAGATATATTCTGTAATATATAATTATAAGAATAATAATTTAACTGTAAAATTTGTAGCAAATCACATTATGAAGTTAGAATGTTAATTTAAAATTTCAGTAATTTTTTTTTTAGTCAATAGTGTTGTACACAATTAATATGATGATGATTTAACAATGAATAAAAATGCATTCTTTTGGTAATCAGTGGTTAAGTGCTCTGGACACTTAAGTAATGGATAAAAATTAGGACCATCTTTTCCACATGAGTCTGTGAAAAGTAATCTGAATGCCCTAAACCAGCAACATAGTCTGGAGCATACTATAGTATTAAAAATATCAAGCATGAGAACTACAAATCCTTTTTGAATCTCTTTTTATTTATACCACAGAGGTGATCTGCAGCACTTTTATAAATCCTGTTATCAGCTCTACTAACAGTATATCACACTGATGGGGTTGCAGCTTAAATGCTTGAATTTTACTTGAAGTTGTGACTTCATTCATAGGATAAGTTATAACCCAACTAATCGCTCCCTCTCTTTGACATCATTTTTCAAACTCTGAATGAAAATGCTTATCTCTTTTTAACTGAACTAATGTTTGGATAGGTCATAAAATGTGATAAAATACCTAAAACCAAGAAACCCAAACCCTCAGAGTATATGTAAACTGAGATGGTAATTTTTTGTGCTGCTGAATGATGGTGAATCCAAGCAGAAGATTTCAAAGATAAGCTTCAATAATGTTCCTTCCGTTATATGCTTTTCAATATAATTAGCTTTTTGCTACCTACAGAAGTGCTTCAGTGTTGATTTAGACACAGTTCTCTGAAAAGTCCTACCGTCTGAAGCCTATTAGTAGATAAACTTTACAAGGTAAGGCAGATATATTATTGCAATTCTTCTGTAGTTCCTTGGTGCCGGATCAGTGGAACAATTATTCAAAGTCAGAATGTTGCAGAGTTGTCCTGGGTGGCTTTGTACAATCTTATGTTGACTTAGCATATGGACCCTAATGCAGCAAAGAAAAATTGTATTTAGCAAATGAAGTATAGAAAATAGATGTCAAAAGAAATGGCCCCACATCTCAGTGTCACTCTTCATCTACCAGGTGTAAATTCTCATAACTGTACAGGTTTCCAGTTATTTCCGCTTCTTTACACCAAACTTTTTCAAAGAACTAGCTGCTGTCCTGGAATACCACAATAGTTATTGTATAATTATACATTACTTACAATAATTAGGTTCTTAAAGTAATCACCAATGGTAAGTGCACAACTACTCTGTTTCTTATAGTGGTATGCTACAAATAGAAGAGTTTCTTAATCTTGCACAATCTAGTTACTATCTGATGGTGCTGTACCTCATTATAAATGTATCTGTTACTCATGGAAATACTAACAATAGTGGATTCAATTCCACTGACTCAAGATAAATAACTGGATAGCTAGATACACTAGTCTCTTAAAATTATGCATTGAATTCCTTATCATGTGTCTTATACTTTGGAAGAAAATTATATGTCTTGCTCTAATATTGATCTTGTTCCAGATGCACTCAGCTCTCTCTGTGGAGTTCATATTTTCTAGAGCAGGAAACAAGTGTGCATAGTCCAATTAAATATTTAATAGAACCTTTAAAAATATATTTTCTTTTAATTTCCTTATTAAAAATTAGAGTTTAGCCTTGATCCAAAGAGGATAAAATGAAAAAGGAGTAATGTGGAATAAAGTGGCTATAGCTTTTCTGATTTTCATACTCTGAGGTCCCATGATCTCAAAATGAAATCAAGACAGAGGTCTGAGTTTTCTGTTGCTTACTTCCACTCTGTATAAATGTAGTCAGCATAAAATATGGGAGAGCCATGTGTGAGCTGTTACCACAATGTGCATTAAAATATGTACTAATACAATTAAGCAAACAATGCAACACTGGTTTTGAAATGCCTGCTGTCTTAATTTTAGATTGCATAGAAATTTGTAAGAAGGGTGAAGGAGCTATCTTTGAGCTTGATGGATACTGGTGGTAACTATTGGCCTGATGAGATGTAATAAGATAGTTGGGGTATAAACATTTTTGTCTGTTGGGTTTCTGTTTTCTACGGTAACTGCCAAACAGAATGCTTAGAATTAGCACCTGGAGCTCAATCTGCACAAAGTCAACATATTTTTAGTTACATAAGAACAAGTATGCTGCAACTTGTCCAGAAATAGAAGGAATATTACAATATTCTAGGCACACCTCTAAGTGAAACTATTTTGCACTACAAATTCTCATTCCTGTAGAGAAAGTCAAGTCTTTAGGTCAAAGAAGGCAAAACAGCCTCAGACAAGACTTTTGACAATGTTGAATGTTGCTACTGAACTTGCAGTGAACTTTTGCTACATGAAGAAGGGGTCTTAGTCTTTAAGTATTTCTGTGCTAAAGGCCAAATAATTTGAATGGGCTATTATTTCAGCAGAGTGAATAATTGTACTTGTAACTTTTTACTTTTGTACTCAGTATTTTCTGCCTGCAATTTTGTAATGTATATTGCAGCCCTTAGGTAACTGATGAATAACAGAGAAAATTATTTATTAGATTGAGAAATAGTACTGTTACACAGAGGCAGTCAGCTGGTTTAAATAAGGGTATAATGTTACTTAGGAGGCAGAGTTTCATTATACATATAACAATTGTAAAATAGCTGTTATAGGCTTGTGAGTTAATGAAGTAGATGTGAATAATTTGATTAGCTGACTGCAACTCAGTTGACTGCTCAGTCCTTACCAACAGAAAGATTACAATGGCAGAGATGAGTGAATTAGACAAAAGAGGGATTGTCTCGGCTTCTGTCAAACCAAATGCATGATCTCTGGTAGGGATATTAAAATTTACCTTTCCTTTAGTTTCAGAATCCTCTCCACCTTCCATGATCTTAGAATGTAATGATGACAAATAGAAATGTATTATGAAGTAATAAAACTGTTACTTATTGATATGCTGACCAAAATCAGGCTTTTTGTACATATATTTTTTTAGGGCTGCAATAGTGTTCAGTTCAGGATTTCCCTTCAAAATTTGGCACAATATTCTAGACTCTCTCTAAAATTTTGTCTCAGATAATTGTCTCTCAGTATATTGAAATCGGCTTTAAAGAGACAGAAGAACTAACAAGAGAAATAGGCATGATGAGACTTATTTCTTGTGCAAGCCTTGACCCTTCTGCCCATCTTTCCAAATGTTCAAACTATGAACCTGAAAAATAGGAGTGAATACACTGAGTCAGTAATACTTTGTTCTGAGTGCTTTTAATGATTTTGCTATTTAGTCCTTCATAGCTATAGATGTAACTGAAGATTTCCTATGTCCCAGTTAAAAATAGTAGTGGAACATTTTTCTTTAGTGATAGATATCTCTTTTAATTTGAGTGTTAGCTTTTATCCCCTGCTCTTCCAAATATAACAAACAGTACTGAAAAAAAGATGACATGCCATTGACATTCAATTCCCACACATAAAAGCATTCGGACACTGAAATACAGTTTTTAAGAGAGAGAAAACAATATCAAAGGTTAAGAAATTTGGACAATAAAATATGTCATACTCCAAGACTGAATTAAAACTATAAAGTGTATATTGCTCATGTCAAGGAAAAGAAATGAACAGGAGCATAGAAACAAACAAAATAAAATGACAAGGCTAAGATAAGCAATGATCAGTCATAAAGTGTCTAAGAATTTAAAAGTTTATCATCAAGTCCTTAAAAATGAATGTGTCTCATATTCTGGAGGTGAATCTGAACTAAAGTAAAATAGAAATATTTACTAGCAAAGCAATATGCAATATACTTTTGTACATGAATTTTCTACTGTGGTGTTTGTTTTTTTTGTTGTTGTTTTCCCTGTTTTTTGGGGGAAGCTTTATTTTAGGTGAGTGCCGATTGTGGAGGCAATTTGTTAGACCTGAAAGGAACAGGAAGCATTACTAAAATGCCTATAGTGAACAACACTCAGCAGGTAAGGATCATCCATCCATCATTTCAATACCATGTCTAATGGTATTGTCTAACTCTTCAAGCTTTTTGACAAGCAAACAATATATCAGCGTCTCAGCCAAGATACTTTCAAAGCAAATTTTCTAACTCCATAAGCAATATCCATAGTGGAAAATCATCAGATTCAAAAACAGTTGTGATGATTTTGAGATACCAAAAATTGCAAAACAAACTAGAAGCATCTTTTAGCTGGTATTTTGCAAGCAGTCATTTTAAGAAGACTTCTTTCATGTCTATTTTTTTTTCTTCACAATTTTGTCAATAAAATAGCATGTAAGAAGCAAATTATCTCTATCTTGGGAAGGAGCTGTTGTTGTTTTAGCTTATTGTTGAAAAAGTGCCTTATTTGTGTTTTCCAGTGCATCAAGAGAGAAAAAGTCTGCTTCATTTGAAGAAAAACAGTGTCATAGTGTTACTAGAAGAATCAATGAGCCACCACAAAGGCTTGAGTCCAAAGTGTCAACTGGTATTGATTTATGAGAGCAGTTGAGCCTTACAAGTATTAGTTATGGTGTCAGTTGTATTGATAAGGGGTTCAGTACAGTGTATACAGTACTGGTCACAGAACTTAGAGTTCACTAGCTTCCGGAAACTGAAATTATAATGACAGAAATGTCTCATATTTATGACATTTTAAATCATTTTAATAGACATCTTTGTGGAGTCGTGTTTTTAAAACCTTTGTTTGCTTTTGTTCTTACCTTCTTGTAACTAGAAACTGTTTATTTAGCGTTCATTATGTAGATAACTTAGGTGTGAGTATCATAAACCATTTTTGCTGCTTCCACCTTCTCAGGGAGAGTAAGGCCCTTTTTAAAATCCTGTTGACAAGGAAAAGTGTTAGTCAAATGTGCCACAATAAGTGAACTGATTTTGCATATTGAATTTTTTCCCAAGGCAAGATTCCTTAAAATCTTTTGATTTCCGGATGTTGTGAAAGAAATCATACAGGTCTTTTACGGAAAACAGGTTGAAAAAACATAGAGACCTTACCAAAAAGTCAGGATGGACTGTATTTATGTCAGATGTCTAACTTCCTCCAAAAAAGAAAACTACACAGTGGTGCAGTACCACCTCTGCTGACATTCTTACTGCTCAAAGGCTTTTTCTTACTATTAAAAATCTTTAGATATCTAACTAACCCATTCTTCCTACAGCTTAATGGCAGAATTCCTGCACTCTTTCTGAATTCTACACATTTGAAAATAACTACCTAGATTTTGTTTCTAAGAGAGCATAATCTTCTCTAGCTAACATTTCCAAATTATTTCAGTCTGTTCTTACAGGTTCTGTATTCTGTGCTGCTGATAATTCCTACTGCTTTTTGTTCTACTTCAACTTGATTCATATTTGCTGTGTCCAGACTGAAAGCTATGCTAGTCTATGCTTGTAAGCCTTCAGCTAGATAGCAGAAGAGTTATTTCACACTTTAAAATTATGCTTCTTTATGTGTGTATTTTTACAACAGCCAAGTGTTCATGATTTGTGATCACATTGTGATTCACTGTACCTCCCTTGCTTGCATGGAGTGTGGTGTGGAATTTTGCCCTTCTTCTTTGTAAATTGCATTTTCAAGGTACCTTCTCCATGTGTATTGACTGGTTTGATTCCTAATAATGCTATCTGATATGCCTGATGCTTCTTTCAGCCTGCAAATTTAATGCAGATATTCTTCCAGCCAAGTCAGTAAAGTACATGTGAAACAGTACAGACAGACTCTTGCAAAATCTTTCTTTGGCTGTTCTTTCAATTGGACAGAGAAAGAGTGGTAACTTTCTGGAGAATGCTTTCATTCCAACTGTTTTACTCTTGTTCTCCGGGAAAGTTATATTAAAAAATGTCAAAAACCTGTATGAAGCCAAAATACTTCCTTCCTACTGTGTCTACTCCTCTACCAAATCCTCTAGTTCTCCCACAGAAAGAAATTAAATCAGTTGAATAGCTTCTATCTTTGCTGTTGCCCATCAATTTATTCCTTCTGTGTGCTTTCAAATTATTTTTAGTGTTTTTTCTTTTAACAATGTTTTTCCAATATATTCAATGATATTTACCTGAGCCATAAGATTCTTGCTCTTACCCACCTTGGCTGCTTTTTAAGGATAGCCCAAGTACATTTCCAGTCTTTTGGACCTGTATTATCTTTTACTTGTTCTCAAAAATAAAACTGAGACTGACTTATAATTCTTATAAGCTGGATTTCATCAGCACTTTGTAATCAATGGAGAATTGCTAGCTAATTCTGTCCCTTTTATAACCTGATTCTTGCCCACCACTGATACTGTTTGTTAGTAAATCCAGTTTTTAACAGATATTTGGTCGAGGCTGATACTGATTAGTAAATGAAGCTTTCACATTCTTGGTGCTATCAATTACATTCCCTTCTCATTTAATTTCCTGCTTGCTGCTGACGTGTTTGTGAAATATTTTTCCTGCTACGCTTTTTGTCTCCTGTGTTTTCTAGCTGATTTTATGTAATAGCTTGTGGCACTTATTTTCTTACAATAGAAAGCAAGCTTTATTCAGAGTATTATACTTCTTTTCCAGTCTGTGATCAGCCTACTGCATCCTCAGGTAGTGTGGTGCAGGATTCCTGATGAAGCATCATTCCAGCAGCTGGAGATGCTGGTGGCATCACCAGAGAGTATGGTATCTTGGCATTTGCCCCTTCAGTGCATGAGTCCCACTGAGGCTTGCCTGGCTGCAGTGGAGCAGAAAAGTATCTCTGGCAGAAAACAGTGCCTGTTATTTATACATACAGAAAAACAGAAAGAGAGAAAAGAAAATAAGAGCAGACTCACTGAGAAGGATGAATTCTTGCATTTTAAATTATCTCACTGGATCGATTTATGCCTAGTTATTTAGAAACTTTGAGATACTGATGTTCCCCAGATAATCATTCAGTAATAAGCACTAACTCATCAGTGCATGCCAAGTACTAGTAGAGTGTTTCTTATTTTCCAAATCTATGCTGAACAATAATTCTGATAGTTTTGAACAGCTCCATTCATATATGTGAAACTGTATCAGAAATTCATTTTGAAAAAGGGATGCAAAAGTGATACCTTTTATGATCTCTTTGGACAGCATTTGTCAACTACAGTAATTCTATTCAGTGGCTTTGTATTAGCTGATGATTTGTAGTTTATGCTAATTTATAATTTAGAAATCTTAGCATGCAATTATGAACACAATTTGCTTCTTCAGTGTTAGGAAATGCTTCTGCTTCCAGAACTGAGATACATGTATTACATTAAATATAATATATTTAACAAACACAACAGCCACTTAATCACTGGGTAAATATATATATATATATTGTCACCCAACTACATAAAAAATGTAGACAGATACAAAGTGCATAGTGAAAGAAAAGCTTGGTGATTTGAAATTCAGCAGCATGCATCCTCAAGATATAAACTCTATTGTTTGAGACGTTACCCAGTACTGCAGTATTTTTCATGTTTCATCTGTTAACAAAGCAGATATATGCCTGACTTTTTCCAGTGCTTCAACCAGTGTAATATTCTCCTCAACAGAGAAGGATTTGCTTTGAGGACCATTAGAAAACTCAGTGTTTATCTGAAGGACTTTTAAAATGCATACTATCTCGGAACCGAGTATTTCATGTCACAGGATATTAGCTTAAACACTAAAGGGATAGAAATTAGTGGCCGTAATGTTTGCATGCAGCAGAAATGGCCAGAATAGTGACAGCTTTGGGCAGCAACTTTAAATGACCCCATGGAGACCTCCCCCCGACCCCTGGAGACCACGTTCTGGATTTGTTGGTAGTGAAATCACTACCTTGCACGTTTACTTACTTTTGTCAGAAGCCCTGTGGAGACTTCAGTGCAAATCCAACTTGCAGGCTCTCTTTGGGGTGCAAATCGGGAATGCTGTCTTGTCTGATGCTGAGAACTGGAACTGCCTCTCAGTGATGCTTTCAGCAGACAGGTGGCGCTTTGGGATATGCTGGGAACAGATGTGCAGCTGTCTTTATCCCTTAATCCAGTGGAATTGGAATGTTGGAAGTGAGATAGAAATTGCATCAATATTTTCAGCTTTGTGTCACTACTTTTGTTCTCATTAGCTTGCCAAAAGCACTAGTGCTTATTTCTTTGCAGAGGTGGACAGTTAAAATATTGAGCATGTAGGGTCTGTAATGGGAAAGAAATGTTTACCCTGTAGTTTAAGTAATGTAGATAAAGCACAAAGCATTTTGTCCTTAATTAATTAAAATCTCTGCAAAAAGATGAGACTCTACACTGATTTTCAACAAACCACTGCAAAACTACTTTCTGTCTAGTGGCTTCCATGGCCTCCATCATCCAACTATTTATCAAGGTTCTATACAGAGTAGCTTAAATCTTTGTAGTTTCAGCACTTGTAGGAGTACTGATGTCTCATAACTGTGACTTGGTCAAATCAGATGTGAAATTTGTAGTCACCATAGCCTGCTTTCCTTTCTCTGGATCTCCTAGGAAGTATGAAGACTGGGTGCGTCACCCTGTGAGCTAGTTTGTGTGAAAAAGGTTTTACAGATGTGGTCAATAGTGCAGATTTAATACTTGTTTTATTCTTTTGCTGGGATCAGTTCTATTCTTGTTTCCCACTGCTATTTACTTCTTAAAATTGCAGTATACTATCAGTGGAATTTTATGTTCCTTACTTCAACATATGCACTGTACCTCTGTAATTCTTCAAATTCTATAACAGGAACTTAACAAATGAGGAGCTAAAAATAGTTGTCACTTCTTCCTCCTTCAGCCCTACAATGGAAGAAGTTAAAAACAAAAACAAAAAACTTTATTTGATATTTTGTCTGTAAATATATTTTTTAAAAAAAAGCCAAGAAAGTTAACAATGATTTTAATTGTTCCAAATGTTCATATAATCAGAGCTTATAAAACACTTTTGCTTTGTGTTTGAACTTTAACCAAATTTAGCTTTGTTTAAAAAGAACTGAGTGGAGGGAAAATTTCCTCAGCCCAATTCACGGAGCCTGATTTCCTCTCTCCCCACTGCCCATCATCTCTAACACTGCTGTTCAGGCTCTATTTTAAGCCCAAGCCAGCAGAGCTGCCATTCAAACTTTACATTTACCAGTGGTTACTACAGAGTGGTATCTCAGATACCTTCTGAGTTTTCCTAGGCTTATCTCAAATACCTCTCAGGATGAGGAAATTATAACTTTAATGGTTAAACTAGAGTTCAGCCTGAAAGGTGAAACTGGCATTTTATGTGAAAGTTGCTTCGTAATTTTTTTGTGTTGTCTGATTGGCTCAGGCTATTTCACATGATCAAACAGAATAATCTTTCTTAGTAGAAATAATTTTCAGAGAGTTTTGCAGAGCCATGAGATGTATTTTAGCTGAGCTATCTTATCCAGCTGGGAAAAAAGAACAGCTCTATTTATTTGAAACCAATCATCTGTTTGAACATGATCTCCTTTTATTATCTACTGCATTTCTCACAGGAATGTTTAATTTGTTAATAGATATAAGTATTTTCTTTATTTGCTGATATTAATATAAAATATTTGTTTTTCTGAAAATTGAATTTCTTGCTCAGAATTGATTGAAGAATGCAGCATAGTGTGCTTATGGGGGAAGAGGTTAAGAATATAAATCTGTAAAGCTTATGCTTTTGTATTCTTCTGCTCTGACTTCAGTTGGGAACAGCTTTCGATTGCAGTGAGTTCTATGCTGTCATTCTCATTTCTTTTCCTGATTTTTTTTTCTGTTTTGGAATGGCCTAAAGAAAAGGTCAAATAAGTTTTCCTTTTGCTAAAATTTATCTTGATTTCATTGTCAAAATATTTGATCAGAATAGAATAGTTCAGTTGAATGTGACCTACAAAGTGAAGGCATGTTATTGAGGGCCTTATCCAAATTGTCAAAACACAAAGTACACATCCTAGATACTGTCATGCAATTAGAACAGTTTTAAATTGCTACTTATTTTTGTTTTATAAGGCGTTATGCTCTAATGCCTTCAATTTTTGTGATGGTGTTGTAGGAACAATGGTATAGCAAAGAAAGCTAGAAGAAGAGTTTTAGTAAGTGGATATAAAGATGTCTATGACAGTATATATCCCAACTAGAACATCCTCTTTTTGGGATGAGGTAACTTTCACCACTTCTAGGACAGAGCATGCAGCAATATTCTGCCCTTAAATCTGCCAATTTTTTAATTTTTATTTTTAGATATTGTGACTCTGGCCTTAGCGTAATGTACAACTGTACAGAGGTTATGGTGGTCTGGTAAGAGAAGGCTGTGGGCTTCTTCCTATGTTTAGCTTTAGATCAGTCTGGGTTGTGCTCCTGACATGATGATCTACGCTGAATGGGGAAAACTGTGATGTTTTCTAAGCAGAAGGGATTGCAGATTGTTTCTGTAAAGAAACTTTCCATTTGTGGCCAACTGTATTGTCCAATTTGCTCTGACTGCCATGAAAGAAATATGGGACAGAATGACTCCCTCCTTTACATTATATAAGTTTTCTTAACTTATGAGGATATGAAGACATCACTGGCTACTTTGTAGCTTAGCATCTATTCTGGTATGGCAAGGAGTCTGGAATATCTGTAGATAACTTTGGCTATGTGTTGTGGACTAGCAGCTGTTTGAGATTTTATAAGCACAAGGACTTGCAAACCAGGACACAAACACTGGAAAATCACTTTCTTGAGGATGACTCAAGTTTATAGTCATTGTTTTGCTTTTCCTCTGCCATGTGTCCTTATTACATAAAAAAAGCAGAATCTGAGCTTTGTTTCTGCACTAGAACAGATAAAAATATTTCAAAATATCTCAGTAAAATGATGAAACCAATGGTGTCCTTAATTTCTTGGTGATATTCTGATCTAAATTAGGATCACAATTAAAAATACATAATTAGTGCCACAAATAGAATGGAGAACAACAGATGGCTTATTACTTAAAATCCAGTTTTACAAATCAGACAGTGTGTATTGAAAGACACTAATTGCCACACTTTAATGCTATTTGGCTGTAAAATCTGTCTGAAGTCACAATCTCGTTAACAATATATGGAGAGAGTTATGAATTAAGAGGAAAAGATCTGCAAGTAGTTTTACTCGGCTATATTGTCATAGAAAAAAATCAGGAGGAAATGATTGCATAAAATAAATTCTCACACAAATGTTTTCTGTAGTCCAAATTTATATAACATTTAGAACTAAATGATCAGAGGCGGAGTTGGAACTTTGTGTAATTTCCAGCAATCCATAACCCTTATTAGTTATGATATGCACTTCTAAATAATTGCCTAAAAGTTTAGAGTTCTCTTCCCAAGCTGTAACAGATAACTGTGGAGACTTTTTGTAAGATTATTTGCATTTTTCTTCTTTCTCACACTTACTACCAAATGCCATTAAAGCATATGTTTTTCCATTTCCAACTTCTTTGAGTCCTAACAGCATTCCTTACACGGCATAAAAATAAAACTAGTAATGTTCTAGTAAAAGTAAGAGCATAGGGTTTTTAAATATATCTAATATGCTTCCCCTCCAAAAAAAAAAAAAAAAAAAAAGCCCCCCAAAATCCTAAGAAGTGTGGCTGTTCTCTAATTCATGATAAGTGAAGCTATACATTATATATCAAAGAAAAATTCAAGGAAAAAGTTAAATTTAATTTTTTGCAGGGTGGGGTCTCAGTTTAGCCTTAGTTTATATAGCAGTATTCACTCTCACAGTGACATTAGGGCCAAAGAGAAAAATGAAATGAAATTATAATTGCATTTGTGATAAAAATAGGAAAAATAATCACCCCACTCCCCCTCCCCATTTTGTGTTGAGATTTAAACTATTTGGCAGGGTGACTACAGAAGCCCGACACAGTAGCATTTTTCGCATTCATAGATATGAAAAAGTATATTGTAGAGAGGTCGGTAGGGGGAGAAATATTTGAAGCTTGTATGAAAAGGAAAAAAATTCAAACTGAGAATTAATTCAACTCTGCCCTTTCTGTATAACCTCTTTCATTCTCAGAGGACTATAGGTGAGAAACAAAAGGCGGAACCTGGCCATACCTTTTCTTTCTTTTTTTTCTCTTACTAATCTAATATCCAGTTACTGTGCATTTTGGGAAGCGAATGAAGTGATGTGCTGAAACTCGATCTATTTTGTGTCTAGGGTGTGCTGTTACCAGATTTTTCCAATGGAAACTGAATTATCAGTAAATGAACTGGAATTCAATCTACTGTGCAGAAGTTTTACAATGTATTCTTCCTACCTTTATGGACAAGAGAAGCATTGCTGTGTTCACTCTTATCTTAGGTTTTTAAAGGAGCTATCACCAACTATTAACTGATTTGCTGCTTAATGTTTGTTTTCAAACTTACTGGCTAAAGGACCACTTAGGGAAATTTTATTCCCGTTTGCAGGCTGCTGCCATTCCCTGTCCTTCACATCTCTCTTGGGTGGTCACAGCAGCAGCAAGCCCAGCTTAGTAACACCTGGATTTTCTCCTCCTCCTCCTCCTCTTAGTTACAGCCTATCCTTCCCAGGGTAGCATGATTACAAAGTATTTTGTATTCTTTATGGATAAACACTGGAACTTAGACCTCATCTAAGCATTTAAATTGTTTTCATTTTTAAAAAGATGCCTACCAATTACATAATGTGTAGGTCACTGCAATTAAATGCAAAAAGAATAGTCTGTTCCAAAATTGGTGGCTGGCATTTTGATTATTTCTGTGTCTTACAAAATCCTGCACTGCAAATCATACCAATGAAGCCAGTTATTTGTTATTGTTTTTTTGAAAAATCTTGTGCTTAAAAGCATATGGTGACTGTAATTTAAATCCTCAGAAAGTCTGCTTACACATGGAGTCTGGCTTGATTTACAGGCTTGGCTTTATATGTATTCTGTAGCTGTTGTACAAAATTTGTACTCATTTTTCGTGGTTAATGGCCGTATGCTCCTACTGCATTTTGTGACTGTGTGGGCTCCATCTGGTGGTTAATTGAACACCTGAAATTTCTTGTTACTTGATAATTACGGATTCTGTGTAGACTGCAGTATGATTGCTAGAATGTGGGTTCAAGAGAGATGAGGACAGCTTTTCAGTAAGTATTTGACTTTTCACTGGAGGTGATTGGAATGTTTAAAGGAATTTTTGTCACTTAATTGTTACTCTAAGGAAAAGTAAAAGTGACAATGTCTGATTGCAATAGAGATGTATACAAACGATTTAAAAAAACCACACAAAACAATTATTGAAAGCATAACATTCTGTGAAGTTAGATAAATGTTATGATTACAGACTAAGAATGAGAGTATTTTTCACCAGCCCATGATATGTAGGCTGAAGGGCATTTGTCTATGGAACTCCAGCCTGTAAATGAAAATAGATTTTCTATTTTCTGATCTTGATATTTTGTTCTCATGTTTCAACTTAGTATTCTGATAATAGATCAGGAATAAAATTTATTGACCTTTCTTACAATATATTCAGAAGTGAATGATCTGCACTGATTTTACCAGCTGCACTGAAATCCTGAACAAATGTTCATTTAAACATACTTCTGTCAGTAAAACAGGGGGGAAGCTAGATGTATAATACTGTTTTCTTTTAGCTGCTGAGCTCTAGATACATCTTCGTATCAGTCAACTCAGAAGCAGATATTCCTACATAAATTTAAAAAAAAAAAAGGTAATTGCTCATTTGAATGCTAGTACAGTGAAAGCAACAATTTTCCCCTGATTATTTTTAGTTAATCATCTTGGAAATGGAAAATGTTTCTCATGCCTATTCAGTGTTTTCTGAGAGATCAGTTGCTATGCTCTTCAAGCGTATGTTACAAGTAAAGCAACTCCTTAGAAGATAATTAAAAAAAAACTACTGTTTAAAACTAGTAATGTAAATCAGCAGACAAGATATAGAGCATTCAGTGAAGTATAAAATGTTCATTATATATATGTATTTGTTATACAACTTTGAGGTGTTTTCAACATTTGAGTGCCAGCTCTTGTCATGCTCAGACTGTATGTCACTCACTATGAAATATATCCACAGAAGTACAAAAAAAGTCTGTTGGTGTTAGCAGAGCCATCTCAACAATACAGCAAGGGAAAGTAGAGCTGAAATCATAATCCCTGACTTCAGGTAACACTTTATTGACAGTGTACTAAATGATTTACAGAGGGCTTATATTTCCAGTGTCTTTCCTTATACAGATATAGTTCTTTCACTACCTAACAGGACCAATGTCTCATTTAGTGGGTGTAATCCAGGTACTGTCCAGTGCTGTAACTCTTCCCAGTGCATGACACTGCTTGTGTTATGATTTAACTTCTATCAAGGAACTTGGAATTGCTGCTATTTGATCTATTTCCACTGGCCCAAGATAATAATTGATATTATGGATAGTGTTCATAGTGAGATGGTAGGCTCTTCAACTGAGTATGGTTCCTGTAGGATTTTGGCTTTTTGGAGTGAAGGGCCAAGATGTTTGTGTGAGTAATGCTACTTGAAAACTGGAGAATTTTTTCTTGTTTGCATTTACCTATTAGGGATTTCTGTGCCAGGAGATGGTCCTTTTCCCTTTAAAGCTTTATACAATAAAAACAGTGTATATTATTTCTTGATGCTGATATCCACCTTCTTTTAACCCCTTTAAAAGTTATTATTCTATTATCTTCTCTGGTGAAAAGAGAGGTAAAAGTTTCATGCACTTCCAGTGCTATCTGCAAACATTCATCTCAACTTTACATTATTAATTAGACTATTCAATGTGCTTTTTAACTAACAATGCACCAATTTAATTTAAAGTAAAGCAGACACTGATGTAGTTTTATTTTTATTACTTTTTAAACTACACATCTTATTTGCTACTTATGTTTAGTTTTGCAGACTATACAGTAACCTCCATTTATTTTTTTAGAATCTACACTAGAGTCTATTTTCCATTTTTCATAGGCAGAAATAACATGGTTGTATGCAGTTTGTTGTTTAATTACAATTTTCAGTGTATGCTATGCACTGCTAATACAGTTGCTCCGTGAGCTGTGATGGTTGCAGGCTAACCCAGTTCTACTTTCTGAAGAATTACTGTTCTGTATGTATTGTGGAAGAAAGAAAGACTGCTTGGGAAACAATCCAAAGTGAAAAGTAGAACTTTGTGCTAAATGTGTGACTGAAAAAGGGGATAGAATTTTGATGCTTCTGTCTTCCTCCTCTTAAGTTTTGATTTCATATGATATCAATGGAGAACGCTAATTTTTTTTTTTACTTAGGACAGAGTTGCAGCTTAGTAGAAGGTGTGTGAAAGTACAGGTCCAGGTAAGAGCTTTTATTCACTTCAAGTAAAGAAGGAAATATTAACAATGTGACCTGGAAGTGATTATATTTAATATTCTTGTTGCTGACATTTGCAAAAAATATCAGAAATCTTGTTCCTGACATTACTGATTAGAAGTACATTAGATCTAGAAGTACAGATGACAACAGTAAGAAAAATAAACCCAACCCAAAATGATAGCTCTGAGAAATGTGGACATGCCCTCTGGAACTGAAAACCAGATGTTTGGATGAAATTTTGCAGAAAATTAATAATCTTTAGAAACTTTGGGTTCAGTATTATTTGAGTTTATTTTTCTAAGGAAAACTTCAGATGTTTGTTTTCTCCTACTCATGAGCATTGTGCTCATCTCTCCTGTTGAAGCTGTTTCACTTGAAACATAATTTCTTAGAAAATCCAAAGCATGTGAGAACGTTGTGATCATATGGTTGTATCATTCAGCTATGTGGTAAGGTTCTCGTATTCTTCATTCTACTCAGAAAAAATTATTATAGATGTCTCTGCAGCTTTGATAGATTTTGAAAATGTCTTTTAATGCCAGATAGACTTAAAGGAGTGATAGTAAAAAATTTTAACTGCTAGACTGGTCTGGTATTAGAAGTGTCTAACTGCATCAATTTTATGACATTATAGTACTTTAATTTAAATTATCACTCAAATGAAGAGAATACATCTATTTTTTTTGTTTCAAAAATAACTAGTTTTAAAGAAGAGAAATATAATTATTTTCCAGTTCAGCTATCAGACTGGTAAGATTTATATGTATGTTTTGTTAATTGTGAGCTGGTATCTCTGTAAACAGGGCACAATCCACAATGGCTCTTGGTAGCAAAAGTACTCGGGACAAACTCTGAAAGGGAAAAGTCTGTATCTGGAAGCAAAAATAACAAAACTGTGAGCAGAAGGGAGCTGTGAGTAAAGCCTAATTACATTAGAAGACTAATTTATCTGTC
Source organism: Phasianus colchicus (assembly GCF_987193195.1). Lineage (NCBI taxonomy): Eukaryota > Metazoa > Chordata > Aves > Galliformes > Phasianidae > Phasianus > Phasianus colchicus. Next base: position 44,841,441 of record NC_143439.1, read on the forward strand.
ACACATGTATATACAGCCCCAAAAGATTATTTACTAGCTTTGCTTACAAGTCTGTTGCTTTAGTCAGTGGTCTGAGAGAGCAATTCTGTCTTATATGTTATCTTATAACTATTTTCAGTTTGACAGTGTAGCTGGTAGTAGACTTTAACCAATAAATATCTTTAACTTCTCTGTGGAGGTGTACTTGCTCTCTGGTGTGCTCAGGATTTCAGCATTTTATTTAAAATTGTTTTTAAAAAAAATTTTACATTTTAAAATATTTAATATTTAACTTTTATTTATCCAACAAAACTGATATTTACAAATATTTTTAATAGAAAGATGTAGAAAAATATTATTTTTTTCCATGAATAGCTGTATTACTCAGAAATCATGGATGTCTCATTCATATGTTAGTTTCTATTAAGAAAACGCACATTTTTGATTGTTCATCCATCCCCCTGTCCCTCTCCTTTCACCTGGTACACATACTTAGAAAGGTTGTTTCTATGGTAATGTGAAAAATGAATTAAGAAAAAGGAAACTTAGGCAGTTTCTGAACTTAAACGTGTTACCCTTAACCTCAATTAGAGATGCAAAACATTATTCCTATGTGCAGATTTAGTTTATATCAAGAACATGGTCTTAAGATTTTAATTTTTGTCCTTATCTTTCAGCAGGGTCTCAACCTCTCAGTCACTGTCTGGGTTAGGATTGTGTTGTTTCAAAAGTCATTATTGTTGAACATACAGGATCCAGTACAGTGGGACCTAATTATTAATTGATGTTGTTGTAGCGCAAATAGTAAATGGTTGTGGGGATATAAATATTCTATGAAAAAAAAAGATTTTTGTAGAATTTCAAATGTTGGATCATGCTATCAGGATTCATTGACACTTCAGAAAATATAGGGTAAAACTTATGCAAACAATTCAATAAACTACTTGTCTTATTTACATTGATGTTATGGTCAGTCCCTGTGTATATTTGTTCAGAATTAGTTTTGCATTCCTGAGTGTATGCTTAAAGAATAGGGGTAGGGATTAGGAGATAAGGAATGGGGGAGTGACAAAACGCAAAAATAAAATGGAATATAATTAATTCTGTCTCTCTCCTTTCTGTAGTTCTGTGGTGTAGCTAATGCACTCAGAATGCCAACAGAATTTGTCCCTGCTGAGAGTTAAATTGATAGCAAATGTAGAATTCATTGTTTTTTTTTCTTGCTTTCCTTCTTTGCTGATGTGCAGAAATATTCAGTGTCTATAGCATAAATAAGAATAAAGTCTGGTTTATCTGATGCAGTTCTGCAATTGTTTGTGATGAAGATACTAGTAGAAAAATTTAAGTGGTAGGAAGTGTTTTATTTATCTGATGTATGAAAATGTATTTCACAATCACAGTTTTTAAATATGAATAAGATCTATTATCACATACTAAGGAAATATACAGTCATAAAGTACATAGAAACACTACAAATCTTTCTTGGCTCAAGTTCACACTGACAGTTCATACTGAGTTTTTCATCTACCAAAATCCCCAAGCCTCTCTCTACAGGGCTGCTCTCTATCCAATCATCAGCCAGTCTATACTCGTGTTCGAGATTGCCCTGACACAGGTGCAGGACCTTGCACTTGTCTTTGTGGAACTGTATGTTGTTTACATGGGCCTATCTCTTGAGTCTGTCAAGGTCATCCACTTGAGTCTCAAAGTGGTCACTGGAGTTGGTCACTCTAAAGGAGTAGTCAGTTCTTAAATGTGATAGCCTTGTACTTTGTTTGAAACTAGACCAAATAGCACTAGGAAGTGAATGAAATAAAAAAAAATATTTTGGCTAGCATCCCCATTCTCCATCACAAAGTAACTGTTTAAAGCTATTGAAGATTAAGTCTTTTTCATCTGGAAATATGATGGAGTACTTGATGCAGTCATGTATGCACTTCATGCATGGTAGGAAAGGCTTCCCTTCAAGTAAACTCAAGAAACCTGAGAAAAGAGTAATCAGAAAAAGAACTCAAATATGATGGAAAGCACAGCTGATACAAGCATAATGATGGTTAAACTTTCAAAAAGAAAAAGAGAAAAAAGCTTTCTACTTTAATAGTCAATAGAATGAGTGTTTTTGAAAATTTCCTTAAAAGTTAGGGGAAGAAGCGAAATAAAAATAAAAAAAGGTAAGTGAAGATGTGAGAAGCTGACGCTACTTCTCATCTGAAAAGAGAATTAATCCTCTCTGGCTCTTCCATCTTTTATGAAGCTTACAATAGCAGGAAACAAATAAAAAGATGAATTAAAAAATTGATAATCGTTAGAAGTGTAAGCTGCAAATGAACATGGGTAATAGTAGCAGCAAATGCCCTGTTTCTGATCAACAGCCAGTCAGTTCTGCTCTCTGTCTTCCTTGGCAGCTGTTTCTTTTACAAGTAATTTACATTTTAAAAGTTCTTCATGTTCCTCATTTTTTTTTTTTTTTTTTTTTATAGGATGGGCAACTAAAAAGGGCTGTTAAGGATGGATTTTCATGGTGACTTCATTGCATTTCCGCTTTAATTTCTCCACAGATGAACTGTGTTTTTGTACTTCTGCCTTGAGAGGCTGCTTGTAGGAGAAACATTCTGGTATTTTCCTTTCTGTAATCATGATTTTCTTCCTCTCACTCTTAGTTTTACACTTTTGTTCCTATTCTTTCAAATTTCTCTTGGAAAATACGACTTTTAAAATCAGTTCTGGTCTTGTCTCACTGCAAACTTTAAGTTTGCCATGAGTGCTCCATTACTGAAACCAGCTATTTCATATTTTAAATATTTTGATTTATACCAGATAAGGAATCCACCAGAATTTTGGGGTATTTAGAGAAAATTTGAGAGACTATTGTATGAAGAATTGAAGGAAATACTGTATGAAAACTGTTTTACATTGAGAGAAAAGTTATACTGATGTTCTTACTGTTTTCTGATGTTTGAAACATTTCAACAAAAATATCTATATATGTATTGTGTAGCGTTCTTATAGTTAAATTGTATGAATTATTTCTTCAATACTAGAAGCTGGGAGGAACACATTAACTGAATTTTTTTATCTCTAGGAGATGTTTGTTCAAGTAAGACAAGAATCTGTTGCTTTAGAAATTTTAGATCTGTAGATGTCACCATTATGCTGTGGGTGGAGGAATGAATCCATGGTGCATATTTCCTTCACTTGACCAGCAGTTCCTCAGAAGAGTTAATAATTCAGTATATCTGAGAAATAAAAGGATAGTGCTGCGATTTAGAGTAGTAGGTATAAACGATAGTCTTTTTTGTGTTAGAAGAAAATTGGGATTCTTAGCTTTTTGGCTGCTATTCAGGTAAAAGTTGGTTTAATATTGGATTTCTTTTCTCTTGGGGTGATATTACAGTCAACGTAATGATTATAATTTATTTCTATCACTGGATGCTATCACTAGATGTACTTCTACATTGATTGTCAACCCAAGACATTCTGTGAATATTGTGTTTTTTTTCACCTGCCTCCCTGAAAAGTTCAATTTGAATGGGCACAGTTTGTTGCTGTCTATCTTATGAAGGGATAGCTGAGTCTTCTAGTCTCCGAGCTGTGAGACAAATAAACAGATGGATTCCTGTCAAGGAATTATTTATCCCTTGAAGAATTTGATGAAGTTCATGTATGAAATAGTTTCCTCTTAGATATACTGTATTTGATTTTGAGCTAAGCAGCCGTCCTGAAGCTAAACTGAGAAGAAAACAGGTCAATAATTTAAGAAGTACTTTAAACAAAGAGGTGTAAATTAAAGAAGAAAGGTGTCCTCATGGCTTAGTTTCAGAGATTGTTATGATTTGTGGCAAAAAGACGTCTTTTATTCAGAAAGATAAACGCACAAAAATTAATGAGATATTAAATTCTTATATGCAGTATTCATCAAATAAGTGAATTTTGAAAGCTATGGTTGGGTTTCCAGAGTGCAGATGTCCATGTCTGTATAGCTATGATGTTCAAAAAGACAGCTAGCCCAGCTTCATTGTTTTGTAGTGTTGAAGTCAGAATTGCAGCTTGCCTGAAATTTAGGCCTTGGTTATTAATGACTGCCATAAACTCTACAGGCTTGAAAGGAACAGCTGAGCTAATTTACATTTTGAAATAAAGTCTTCAGCTATGTATTTAAGCTCTGTAAATACTTTGGTCTGAATTCTTCACGCACTTGATAAGATTAGCAGCAGATAGACGTGATACCAATTATAGATGAGAATTTGGACTTGTTTAGAGAACTTCTCTGAGACAGTTACACACAGGTACACCTGCCTTATCGTGACATCTTATGAGTATGAAACTGCAGATATAATGCTGCCCTGTAGGGGGGTTTACTTAAAAACACATTAAAAACTCCTGATATTAAAACATAATTAAAACATGGAAGTCATTGAACTGCAGAAATTTAGTGGAGGTGGCAGTGTGTTTGCAAGCCTTATCTTCGGCCAATAGCAATGTCTGTCAGAGTGGCAGTTGTGCTGGGGTGCTGCACGTGCTCCTTATAAGTGTGGGAAAAATGCAACTGTTCCCCTCCACAAGAACATAGCAGGAACATTTTTTTAAAATTATTTTTTGGCAAAGAGCATGTAGACATATGAAAATGTTTATGTAGCATGTGAATATCATGGTAATTTGAACTTTTGTATTCTATTCAGAGAGTAACGTTACAGTGTGATAATGCCTAAGGTCACCAAGATACTTCCCCTTGCCACTTTTAGAAGCATGTAGATGGTAAATGTTCATTGCATTGTATAAAATTTTTAATGTACCTTATTCTTATTACAGAGGTCCAAGTAAAATTTCATGTTAATTCACTTTAACTGAAGAGATAAAGAAAAATGTTTAGGACACTCATAAGACTCATTTACCAGTTGTTCAAAAAATATTTTCCTGTTTGACAAGATTGAAGTTAATTCAGAAGGAGTATAGTTATTTATAGTAAGCAGAGAGGAAAATACTATAGACAAACAATGTTTATTGTAGAATAGCCTTCTCTTTAAGGGTTGTGGTATTGTGGTGGTTTTTTTTGTTTTTTGTTTTTAAGTCATCTTAAATGGCTTAGGCTAGGAACCAAGTAGTAATATGCTATATACTTAATAAATCTATTTCAAGTTTTTAGAAAGTTTTAAAACGTTTAATTTCATCGAGGATTGCATGAATCATGCGCAGTCACAAGGTACCTTGATACTTGGACTTAACCATTGTCACAGGTTTACTCTGACAGGTCTATTGAATGGTACTGTTGGATATTAAAGCCAGTTTTCCTCTTTGATGCTCTGGCTCCAACTTTTGACACTCTGAATGGTAGAATTGATTTTGCTCTTTTCCTGCTGTTAGTGAATTATAGTGTATGATGTGCAGGGCAAAGAGGCAGGGAGATGAGGGTGGAAGTGCACCTAGTGCTGTACTTTCCCAGTTCTGCATGAAATTCTAACCATTGTACAAGTTAATATAGCATTAGTCCCTCTCACTGACATGAATAGTAATAATACTATTTAAATACAACTTCGTTTTCCCAGGCACGTGCTGCTATCAAAGATTCCTGGAGAGGGCTCCCTTGAGACAGTGCATGGATTTAATGGTTTTATGTAGCCAAAAGAGATATTATGGGAGGAACTTTTTTCACCTTTTACTGATTGAAATATTTATTGTGTAATTTTATTTTTTTTAGCTTAAAGATCATAGTTAAGATTGCATATGTTTGACTTTGTGAGCCTGTTAGTTATGGAAACTGGTTAATAGAAATATGCAGTGTATATCAACTCAGTTACCTACATGTCTGAATGCATGAAGCATATCATTAAGATGAACTGTACTGCTGTAAGGTGGGTTTTCCAGTATTTGGTTAGGAATGACTGTCACAGTTTTGATTCACAAAGGAAATTTTATGTAAGATATATTTACAGTTCTTTGATGTTTTTTTCTTATTTTTAATCTTTTATTTCTTCTGTTTTTTGTTACTCCCAAGGAGAATGCATGTGTGAAATGTGAAATTAGTTGCTTTAGTAGGTTTTGAATTACAGTCGTCTTGGATATTCATTATATATGAATGCACATGTGCATGTAATTATATTTGGCAGACCAGATCTTTTGGACATAGGAGCTGAAGCTGGTACCGGAGTTCAATTTTCAAGGTAGCATTTGTTTATATTGTTGTAATATTAGCTGTGCTTTTAGTTAAAATGATAGAAACCAATATGTCACCACCAAAGACATGTTTTTTTCTTTTTTTTTTTTGCTGAAAATAGTAGTTGCTAATGATATTCTGAGAGCAGTAGTTAATTTATTCTATTTTTTTTTAATTATGAACTATTTTATGACCTTCTGCAATGTTAAATTGAATCATTTCTTCTTGAGCTTTGAAGTGATGACTGACTTATTAACAACTTTTGAAAGTAAATTTGCTCTGTATTCATCAGTTGCTTAATTTAAACCAAATGATCAGTCCAAGTCATGATTAGTACAACAGCAATTTATCATAAAATAGTTTGAGTTGGAAGGGATCTCTTTGAAGATCATCTGGTTTCAACTTCCCTGCATAGACATGGACATATTCCATTGGAAGGTGTCATTTATAGTTTTGAATAGATAGGTGTAATTTTTTTGAATCAGTGTTGAATCAGCCTGCAGTAGTTTAGTAAGAATGTTATACACAGTGACTTGTACTTAATGTTCCTCCTTCACCTTATAAGATGTTTTTGGACTGGATCATATAAAATTTTACGTTGGTGCTTTAATCACATGTACCATCCTGACTTGCTTTTCTTAGGAGATACTGTAACTAGACAAGAAGAATCCAGGAAGATTTACAGATGATGCTATAAATGAAGCCATCTACATTGATTGATACTGGCTTTGAATTTTACCATTACTCACCCTTTGATCAAATAATTTTGTATATTTGGCTGTGCAAAACTTTCTCTGGGTTTGTGTGAGTGATTTTGTTACCTATGTCAAATTACTGCTGCTAAAAAGACAAAGCAGAGAAAAGACAGGAGTTTCTAGGTGCATTTTTTTTTTTTGCACTATCTCCTGATAGTTTACTATTTCAAAGAAAGAGATTTAGACAACCTACAGTGCAGATTTTAGCAAAGAAATAAACCATGTACACAGTACCCTCAGTAAATTAAAAGCAAGTTGTTGAATTTAGAGATTTAGTCTGAGGTTGAAAGTTGCACAAGACTGAGTGCATCTCATGTCATTCTCATTTTGATAAGAAACTGTCTGACATTTTGAGAAATGACCAACTCAGTAATCACAATCAGAATATATAAAAACTCTGATACAGAATTGTTTTCTTATTCAGACTGGACTCTTGTTCATAAGCTATTTCAGCTGATAAAATCAGGCTGAGATTTTTTTTTCATGAACCTGTTTTGAGGTATTGTGGAGAATTGTATCGGCAGGATATTCAGGTGCAAAGACTGAATTATCCTGGGAAAATTTGAATAAAATGAAGAGTATTATATTATTCACATAAAGATTATTTCCAGGGGTGAATCGTATATTTGATCTCCTTAGGAGGTGGTATTTAATATTGGAGACAATATATTGCAGTGAAATATAGTTATGGCATATCTGTGAGCATCATTAGAGGTGTATACGTTAGTGAGCAAGCAAAAAAATCAAAGAATATAGTGTCTAATATAAAGTTGAGATCTGAACTGGTATCTGTTTGATTCAGTCTAACTAACTGCCTAACAACTTCAGTATATTTTGAATCACTGCTTACTTCCTCAAATATTTTGATAATGCAACAGATTTCTAATTCTATGGTGGCCAGTCCAATACTCAGAAGAGCAGGAAACTGTAAATGTTAAAGGATGTTTCATATTAGTAAAGACATAGATTCTCCTTTGGTTTCCTGATGGCATTTGGGAGGAGGAGATATTTTATCTCTGTTTTGGATGACAATCAATGCATGTCCATTCCCTATCCCCGCAATCTTTGTTGGGCACGCCATGCAACTGATAGTTTTGATAGAATATTTTTGTTTCTATATGTGTGAAATAATTGTATTTCTTGTTTTCTCTTGCATGCGTACATTTACACTTGCAAATAAATCTTCTGTGTATACAGAGTGTGTATCTGAGCAATGAAACCTGCCTTTTGGATTAGTGGCTATGCCTTTTTCATTTCCCCGCTTTTGGGTCACTTAAAAATTATTTATATCAGTGTTTTGTAACTCTTTAACATCTTATAACTTTCTTGGCACAAAATTGCAGACTGCTGTAGCTGTGAGCAAAATTGACAAAGAAAATTTGGGAATAAATATATTATTCAAAAATTACTGTTTAAATACAGACATCTTTCCACTAACAACACATATAATAGTTAGCTTTCGCATTATTAAACTATTTCTACTGATGATTCTTTCTAAGAAATGAGACTAAAACCACAAAGCTGTCTCAGCTGAATGTAGGACTCCATCTTCCATCAGTATTTTGCTGATATGGCAAGAAAAAGATGCTGAGTAGGTAGTGGGCGCAAGGCCTAGTATGACTCAGAATGGCAATTACATGATTTATTTTACCTAAGTAAAAGAAGTATCATGGTTCTTTAAACTGAAAAATTGCTTTATAATTTTGTATGAGTTTCAGTTTTAAATATGTAATCATGCTGGTTTTGAAAGATCTAATTTAACTTTTAAAAAAATAATAATTTTAATAAAATAACAATGCCATCTGATAAAACAAAAAGATTTTCAAAGATTTCAAAAGAAGGCTTGATTTTTCTTTTATTTTGAAAATGTTGCTGAGATACCTGCTTTTCAGTCTTCTTGAAAGAAGACTCTTCTTGAGAAAGCTTTCCTTTCCCTTTTTTCTTTTTTCTTTCTTTAAAGCAAATATTCTTCAGGGCATAGGATGGGATCTGTGCACCTTGTCTCTGCATCTATGCAAAGTTGTGATTTAAAAAAAGTCAAGCTGTGGTAAATTCTTGTTAGTCAGTAAGAGACTTTTTTAATAATTTCACTTTTCAAACATAGAAAACTTCCTTCTCCTGGCACAGGCTACTCAGACTTTGCTTTATTTTTTCCTTGGATGAGATTTTTATACTTTTCTTTATCTTTTTCAGATCATTGTGAAACTTCACACTGCTTACCTCTGGCTTTTGTTGGGTTAAGTCTTGTATCCCATGGTTTGTTTAATTTTTTTATACATTTTCAGAACATCAATATTTAGTATATTAAATATTTGATATAAGTATATATACTAAATTTGCTTCACATACTATTCTATATAATAATTCTTGAAAAGACGTTTTTTATTTCTTTCAAGCCACCTAATATATCTGTACAAACTTCTGGTAATGACAACAAGGCTTTTCTTCTGTGGCACAAGTTTTTCAACAGCCTTTCAAAACTCATTTAAGGTTTTAGATATTTCTCTGTTGATCTGAAGATGAAAATTGGAAGAATATTTTTCTGAATACTTCTAAATTTTTGAAATATTTCTATATTTATGAACAACTTTGGATGAGTAAGCCACATACATTTATTTCAGAATGATGAAATAGCAGAATAATTTATCATGGGAAAAACTGGTCCTTGCTTTTGATGTATTTAAATCAAAACTGGATTATTATTTTTTTTTTTTCTGGAATGCAAATCAGCTGAAGACAAGTTACTTCTATAAGCTTTGGATCAGCATGGAAATTCATGCAATAACATGAGGAAAGATCAAGCTGAACAAAACATTGCACTTAGTGTTTTCAGATTGGATTCTACAGTATTTTTATGAGGGCTGTTATTTAAAACTGCTGAGGCTTTAAAAAAAAATGTTTAGTTTGGAAGAGATCAGAAGTTCACACAACATAAAATAAAAACAAAACAAATAGATATCTACCTTTTGCTCACACTCCATTGGATCTACTATTGTTGTCTTACCAACATTTAATCATTTGTCGTTGATGTGTTTAAGAAACAAGAAACAGCAGACTGTTAAGAAATTTCATCAGTTAGGGTTTCAGAGGATAGTTCAACATCCTGCTTCAGGCTAATGAAATAATAACTTTCAATTTTCACTTATATAAAGAATCCTTATTCTCATGGATAATGTCAGTGAATCTGATGAGTTGGAGAAGCAAATGCTGTACTAGTGCAGAAATATGTAATAGGTAATAGTAAAATGTTCAGTAAAAAGGTATCTGTGAGGATTTGAAACTGCTCTGTCATGAACAAAAGCTCTAACTTGCTGCAGAACACATCAGCGATAAACAAGGATTAAGGATGTCATTTATCTTGGTCCCTTTCTTTCACTCGTTGTCGGAGTTTTTTATTTTAGGTTGTCAGTGTTTGAAATTGTAGCAGATGATTAACTTTACAGTGCATCTTAAGCCATGTCTTATTGGCTATCTATAACTTTATGTTCTATTTTATTCTATTTCTCTTACTGCCATTATGATGGCAAAGATCTTAGCATCACTTTAGTTAATTGTAGAAGCTGAATGATGTCGTTTAATATCTAGAGATGCAGAAGAAAATATGTACTTACATGCTGCTGTTATTCAAATTGCACTTTCAGGCTGAATTGTAAAAAGTCTTTAGTTCACAGTATTTTTACATATAAATTTAAACAAGGTGCTAAACTGTGACAAACAACAAAAATTGTATATGTGCAGGTTGCTGAGCTTGTAATCTGAAATGCACTTGGCATTCTGAGGCTATAAAGTGATATAGTCTTATTTCTGGCCCATTTGTAGCATTAAAAATATATATTTTTTAATCTTTGAGGGTACTTTTTGAAGCACCAATCAACTCCTGATTCATTCATTATGGAAAAGGGAGCACTGCAAGTAGATTTTTGTCTTGCAGCAAAACCAACCTATCTTAAGTTTTCATCCTACTCTCTGAACATATTTTACCTTCCTTTCACCAGCACTGTTTAGAGAGGAATAACATTAACTATTAGATGTTATCTGTTGTATTTGCAATTATTCTTGACAGTAAAGCTTTAGCTAAACTATATGAGAAAATAAAATCTTTCCCTCATGTTTTTGTTAGTTGTTGGATCCCTTTAAAGGATCTGGTAAACTTTACACCTTTTAGGTCAAATCCAGAACTGATCTTTTTTTCAAATTGTTTATCTCAAACTAGCACCCCATGGACACCATCTCACTATCACTTAACAATATTTCTCTTTTTCCAGGTTTTAGTTTTCTGTCTGATAGTCTTATAAGAGCAAGGACTCCAAGGGAAAAAAACAAAAACAAAAACAGCACAAAACCAAAATATTTTTCCTGTGTTGTCTGATATTTTTTTTCATTTTTTTCAATAGTGACCTGTCAGTGGGTGTTATTTTTGACAAGATCAAAAGATAAAAGCAATTACTTGTGTACTGCTGTTGAATTAAAGAGCAATGTGACTGTGGACTAGGAGGTTTAGTATTTTCTAAAATATACAGTTTCTCTTATAGAAACCAAACTCTGGCTTTGTTTCATTTTGCTTGAGAAATAATGAGTGAATAATCCAGTCTGGATAACATAACTGTTTCTATTTTGAAAGAATAATTTTCAGGAATAGAGCATTAGATGCAAATGTTAGTGAGAAAGTTAATTAGAAATTGATGCAACTTTTATGTGTTTTTTTCTTTTCCCATTATTAGTCCAGTCATTCAGCTTATACAGCTGAAAAATGTTTTGAACGTCAGTGCAAAGGCAAGTGTTGTTTGAGGCTCAACTGTTTGAATTGAACAAATTCAATTGCTAAGTTTGGCATGCTGAACTTCTTGGAGGTGTTCAAGGAACGTTTGGATTTTGTGTTGAGGGATATGGTTTAGTGAGAACTACTAGTGATAGGTGGATGGTTGGACTGGATGATCTTGTAGGTCTTTTCCAACCTTGGTGTTTCTGTGGTTCTGTGAAATCTACACTGTCACAGTTAGGAGCTAGAGATGCTCAAACCTAAGCTTCCTCTCTGTGGTCCAAAAGTTGTTTATGGAAGATCATTTTCTGTTAAATAAGTCTGTGACTCTTGCATTAACTATTAGAGGTAGCATTTGTGAGTCTTTCATGTATTCTGTTGTAGCTTACCAGCTTGGTGTTTCTGGAGGAGATGAACATTGTAATTACACTGTTAATGTGGTTTAATTGTTTAATACTTTGAAAGTGCATGGTGATAGGTTCAAATAATTTGTAACGGCTATCTAATTATTTCTATTCAAATATTTGCTAGAGTTTGAAATGATATTAATTTTCCTAAGTAAACTTTATTTCTGAAATAAATACTCAAATATATATATCAACCCCTAATTTAAATGGAGGATACATGAACCTTATTTTATTTAAAAAGGAAAAGGTTTACAGGAAAAAAACCAACCTATTCCCAAGAATATAGGTTGTGTGAAGATCTGATCAGATTCACATATGAGTTTAAGGCATAAATCATGAAAGGTTACCCATATATGGCTTCAGAAACTTGGTTACTGTTGCTCTGCAATCTACAACTACAGCAGCTACTTGTTACTTACCTATGAAGTTCTTTATACTATACCTAAATATTGCCTAAATTAACCTGGGTAATCAAGTTGTCTCCTAGCTCCAGAGTCAACTGTGCAACACTTTCACCTTTCTTTAGATGATCTATTTAATATAATGCACTGTTCAAGTGTTGTCTCCTTAGTGACACACTGCTGTAATGTAATACTGCCATAATGCATCAAAGCCTTCCTCAGTGATTATGTAATATGACCACCAATGTGTTCTTCTTCTTCTTCTTCTTCTTTTTTTTTTTTTGTGAACAAAAGAGCAAAGTGTGTTCATTAAAGGAGGTACAATTCTGCTGTTTACAGTCAGGCTGGAAGTGGTGATGACACACATTGCAGGTTTTACTTTGAGGGGAAAAAAACCCCAGCAAAATGTTAATGCCATCTAAAATTTACTTAAATGTGCTATTCAGACTAGGCTGGCATCATGATTGCAACACCCACTCCTACTCCTCTTAACACAGCATGTCCCTATTAAATTGTTTGCCACAGGGCTGACCTAGATGCACTGTTCTGAGCTATGTCATTCCACCTTTTCCCAAATCCTTTGTTTTTGGTTCTGTATGCTAGGCTGTGCTTACCTTAAGGTGAGCATATTTTCTTTTATACTATTTTTCTGTGTTCTTAAGGGAATAATTGCTGCTGGATAATTGCTGCTCCTTAGATTTAGTGTTTTAAGAGATGTAATCACATCAAATCTGTTGAGTGATTCTGTAATTATGTTTCATTTATTGTCTTTACTGAGATGTAGTATGAATATGCATAATCTTGCTTTCCTTGATGAGCTGTTTGACCGATATTTTTTTATAATCAACAGTTGAAATGAGAAGAACTGGCAAGTGTAAAAAGACTACGGACTGTACATTCTTCTTTTGGACATCAGTATTCCAGTGGGGTAGTAGAGAAAAACAGGTTTACAAAAAGCTTGTAACAAGTAGCTGGCTTTATATTGCTGTGCGGTTAAAGAAAAAAGTGAAAATGCATGACAGGGTAAAGAACTTAAAACACACACTTGCTAAAGCCATCTATCATCACAGCATGCTTTCTGAAGGGAAAAAAAAAAACACAAAAAAAACCAACAAAAGCAAAACAAGCAAGCACAACCGTCATACCTGCGTATGAGTAAGAGGAAGAAGAGAAAAGAAAGAAATGACTCTTATCACTGAATCCATCTCTGATTTCTGTCAGAAGATTGGTTCTGGATTTTGCAAAGCTCTTAAACTATTTAGAGGTTAGCCGTCTTCTCTTTCTGTACTGCCAAACTGTTCAGTCTGAAGTCTATCAGTAGAAACAACAGTTATGGTATTTTTGACAGTCTTCACACTAGGTCTGTTAAGGTACTTCTGCTAGCCTTTATTTCTATGAAGAATCTGAAACAGGATAAATGAGGTAGCATTTTAAGATTATGTTAGTGTAAGAAAGGATAGGCAAAAATTGTGTTACTTACAGATTTTGGGGTTTAAAATTTTGTGTATCGCAGCTGAGCAGTATTAGTTTTTAATAAATAAAATTCATATTTATGCCATATGATGGTATTTGGAATACTCTATGTAAGGGTAATCTGTAACATTACATTACATTTCCTATGTAAGGAATTCTGTAAGCAGAAATGAACAAACAGATAGAATAGCTACGTATTTGTATTCTAGCTTGCACCTAGAAATACAAAGATGTTTCCTGTTTGCTGTTAATTCAAGACAATATTTTTGATTTACCAAGATCACCATGGTATTTTTTTCTGAGATGATGACTCTTCTGCTTTGTTCCAGATTTGTGAAATGATATTTGCTTTTTATTTAATTTTGTCATGCTTTGAAGGGATTTATTTTCCAAATTTATATCTGAAATAACTAGCTTGAATTCAGACTATTTCTTTGAGATCTAAGGGAATTCTTAATTTATGATTTGGCATTTGAAACAATGTACATATCCTTTTACCAAGCAGTTTAAAGTATTATCAAGGATGTTTACCATGGGCTACCAATTCCCCAAACCTCCCAGTGATTATTAACTGTACCAGGGAAGAGAGACCTCTTTTTGTCATCTATTCACACAAAGAGACAGAGGATTGGGAAATAATGGCATTTTCAATCTATAGCACTTCTAATTGGCATTAAACTTATTCAGGCTAGAAATATTTGTAGGTAAATCTTAAACCTGTATTTCTTCATCACTTCATTCAGTAACTGAGATTGATTTGTATCCACTTAAACTTGGACTCTTGGAAGATGTTAGATCCTTATTGCATGGCTTTGAAACAACTTTCTGTAACCCGCCTACCTTGAGTTCTTATAATTTTTTTTTATGGTGGAAGAGAAAAAAAATCAATTCCTGTTGTGATAACTATCAGCTTAATTTGGTTTTTGTCCACTGAAGATCATGTTGCATTTCTCATGCTCCACTTTTAAATTTCCTGGTCAATATGGAGAAAAATAATTTAATTTTTCTTCTATGGCTTGTTCCAATGTATAAATTTCTATCATCTCTTTATAGTTCAGGTTGCTTTCCTCATTGATCCTTTCCACTGTGTGCTTAAATAATGGAAACAACAAAATTCCCTCAATTCACTTTCTGAACAAACTTGTTGCCATTTTTACTTTTCTAATGAGATGTTATGCATTCTATGCATTTGTGTTTGGCTTCATCCTTGTTTCTTTAAAATGATATACACTAGTTTTTCATTCATCACTTTCTGCGTAACCAAAATACACAGTGTCCCAGTTGGATTTCAAAAGTAAAAATATCTGATCATTAATACTTCATTGCTCTGGAATAATGCATCGTGATTCAGAATATGTATTCTCTATTTAATTTATTTTTCTTTAAAGGCCATGTAAGTTATTATCTGAACAACTCTTTTCAGTAATCCCAATATCTTTTTCATACTTTCTCAATTCTGGGTGTTTTCATTTTTTCCCCTGAAATAGTAGATGCATTTAGTCATCCATACAACTTAGTAGTGTTTCTGAGTTTTAGTTTCTGGAAAATTAAAGACAGTTAATGGACAATGTAAAAGCATCAAGCTCAAGTATTGCTACACTAAAGGTTATATTGTGAAGCAATTATCTGCAAGTCAGTGAGCTATTTAAATTATATTTAATGGTATGTAGTTAAATCATGTGGGGAACAGTCAAAGTATCACATACAGTTTCTGAATATTGTTTGGTTTTAATCTTGAACTCCAAGATACAAAAACAAATAATTGTTCTGCTTGATCTCCATATTTCAAAGGAAAAAAAAAACACTGAAAGGAAACTGGTGACAGTTTCTTCATTGTATAGAATAATAATGATGACAAAACTTTAAAAATTCATTTTTTTTTAATAAATACGGAAAATGAGAAAAATGTCCTCAGGTTGATAATGCCATATCAGGAATTCTCCTGAAATTTTCAGTTTATGGGTAGGATACTATCACAGTCAGTTCTTGTTGTAGATATAGGGTTTCTTGCTCAGGACAGAACAGTGGATGAAATAACTGGCCCAAACAGTTAATAACAAAGTCTATAGAGCCAAAACCTGTTTCTAGTAGAGGCCAGCAGCAGCTAGAGCAGGAAATAACGTATAATATCACTTTCCTCAATATTCTCCCAGTGTCTTCAAGTTTTCAAAGCTGGAAATTTCTGCAGCTATAAGTGAGAGGTGACATGTCGTTGTATGTCAGTTCATTTATCCTTGACTTAGGTTCAGTTCTGGGGATTTGCTAATGTTTCTTCTGTCTATTTGTTACTGTAAAGTCTTCCACAGATATTTCAGCTTTAAGCAGATCTCTGCTACTTTTCCTCTTTCTTTACTTTTCCAGCTATCCTTCCCTTGAAAGCAAAGAGGAACAGTATCAGAATATTCCTTAAAAGCTTTCAAAGTTAATAACAGTTTAAATGGTTAATTTGGCTTTTCTTCAATACTTTCTCAATGTCTTTTTATACCCTGCGTACCAGCTGACTGTGTAAGATTTCATGACTGTTTTGTTATGTGTGATGTATTGGTAGAATTGGTTTTGATTCCTTTGAAATCACTACACCCTTTTAAACCTTCCCCATTTTCTATTCTTTCTGTTTTAAAAGTTTAGCACAATTGGTCTTTCCTCCTGAGATCTGCTTAATATAAGATTTTGTGGTTACTGTTACAAAACTAGTGCTTTCAAATCAGAGATTTGAAAGTGCTGAGATTTTTAACTAGATCCCACATACTATGCAGTTCCAATTCAAGATTCACTCATGTCAATAACATTTACAAGTTTTATTTCTGTATGATGTTGTCCTGACATTTGTCCAGATTACAGAACTTTTTGCTTTACTGATTTCCTAAGCATGTTGCATATAGTCTGGGTGGGATGGCTGATACATAAATCCCAAATAATATTTTTAAATATAGACTTGGAATTTTACCCTATATAAAATTTATGCTGATTGACTCTTGGTTAATTTGTTAACTCGATTTGACAGTAAACCTTAAGATAGTGGAGATCTCTTCCTATCATTCAGGTTGCTCCATCTTTCCTGGATATTTTGTATTCTGCTCTCATACTGTTACATTGATTGTCTGACTTCCATGAGCTTTTGACATGTCTGGTATATTAATATCTTAATTTGGATCACACCTTCCAATTTCTTCATCTCTCTTCTTCTTAGGCTTCCAGCATTTAAAAAGTGGCAGGCATAATATCGACTAGTTTCATTTCTTGGCACTCTTTTAAAATGGCAATTTGTCTATTTCCTATTTCCATATTTGATTATTTCTATGCCCTGTCCTAACCTTCTCTTGATATACAATTTTTGTGTCTTCATCTTTATGAATGTTCTTGAGCCCTGTGTACTTCTGTGCCTGTCAGCTTTTCCTCTGTCAGCATAAAGTTCACTGTCAGCCTCATTCATTTCAATTGTCAACACTTTGATTCTTTACACTTGAGATCAGTTTCCTGTCTCTTGTCCAGAAGTGCTCTTGGTTTCTGACAAATTGAATAATTATAATTAATACACATGGAGAAAAGGATTACAGGATTCTTCCTACGTATTTCTAAACGGACTCCTTCTTAAGTCTGCCCTGGTAGGTATGTTGTCCTCTCTGGACTCAGAATCCCAGAAGTGTCTATTTGCTTAAAAGTAGTTTCCAATGCTGCAACCTCTTTTTTTTTTTTTTTCTTCCAGAAGATGTCCTCAATGCTAAATGTAACTCAGTGCACTGGCCCCATTTCTCATCTGCTAGCCTCTGATGCTTCTTTTGAACCTTCTCGCTCCTCCCTTCCTGGGCAGGATTGGATCTGCCAGGTGGCTGTGATCAGCTCTTGTATGGACGCTAGTAAGACTGAGACTTGAAAGTGTACCCATGCATTTCTCTGAGTTTTTCCAAAACAAATGGGTCTAAAATTCTCCCTCAAAGGGCTGTTTGGGGCCTGTGTCATTTGTTCATGTACAAGCACCCTTCTCTTGGGTGAAGGATTATACTTGACACAAGCCTATGCATATTTCATCCTCTTGATGTTCACTCCTCCTTCAAAGGCACATGAGTGTTTCTCAGAGTTGTTTTCTGCCTCCAGTTCACTCTCCTCCCAGTGTTCTCCTTAGCTGGAAAGCTGCAGGACAATATGCACCCTACTCCTTTATACTCCAACTTCTGCAGAAATCCCATTTACCTGATCATTATTCACTGAAGATCTCTTTGCTTCAGAGAAGTACAGAATGTTTTTGTTCCGGGCAAAGGAGAAATTATATTGACAATTAATCACAGACTTTGTGTACCGTGAATGACACAGTAACTTTTTAAAGCACACATTTTTGTTGTTTGAATTTCATTTGCATAAATTGTTTTCATGCTCTACCTTATGTTAAGGGATTACTCAACAGGTGATTCATACATGGCAATGTTATATGTCAAATTACTACAGAACTGAGGCCAGAGGAGAAAAACAGTGCATTTAAATTTAGAATGGAAAACAAACTTACTTGTTTTTCAACATATATGCGAACACATGCATGATTACAGAGTGCAGCAATTTCTATTGAAGAAAGAATATGCTTCTGCTTTTACTTTGGGAAGAATATTATAGTAATTGCTTTATAGAATTATATTAATATATAATTGCATCAAAGCATATATTTTAATTGATGTAATTCCCCTGAGAATTAAAATATCTGGTCTTGTATGTAAGTATGTCCACACATTTTCTTGCTACAGATCTAGCATCAAAAGTCCTTATTAAAAACATCATGTGGGTCCTTGTAACATATTGTGACAGATTGTATTTAAAGGACAACAGGAACAATTCTAGAATCTAAATGTAAATATGAAAAACTTATCTTATTATTGCAGTCAACCACCAAGTTTTCTTATTTTTAGATGTCCACATCCTTCCTACTCAACATTATCAATTCCAGTTGGCATAACTGTTCCTCAATCAGTCATCTTCAATAGGTAGCCAGAGTACTTTGAACAGCATTTACCTTTTTTTTTTTTTTTCAAGATAACTGAAAAAGCCTTTTGTTTCTGGCAAGAGGCTAATGAGGAGGCATGTTTCTCTTCTAAATTTCTTCTGTTGCAAATATTATGAACAAAGAATCAAATCAATAAGATTTGTTTGCAACAGTAACTAATCATAAAACCAAATAAAATGCCTCCAAATGTTACTTATGATGAGAACTTTTATTCACAAATAGTATGTAGTTTTGTGATCTTTAAAAAGATACCAGTAATCCTTACGTCCTATTTAATGTATATCAAATGATTAACATCTGTGCTAATTAAATGGATGTAATGGTAATATACTCCTTGGTAACACAGTCATTAAAATGCTAAAATATCTATAGACTTGTTCTTCCAAAATTATTCACTTGTATACGATTCAGTATTTAGAAGAAAATTCTAGTTTCAAAAATTATATTATTGGTGAAATTCTCTTCAAATGTGGACATGTAGAAGAACAGTATGTGTTCCTGGTGTGTGTGTATATTCATATTGCTATGGGCTTTATGGGATTGCTATAGGCATATCCCTATTTTTGTTAAAATAGGGATATGCAATATAGCAGTGACTATTTAAATGTGTATTTGACTTTTAGGTAACAAAACCACCTCTGCCATGTTTGTAATTTTATTATTTTTTTTTCTTATCAACAGTAAAGGAATGAACAGGATCCATGAAAACTATCTTTGAAAGCAAATACTGTGTTTTCTTAATGAAAGAATTTTACACAGATATTGATGTGTATTCATCCTATGTATAGGATAGAAAAGGACATATCTGCATGTTCTAACTCCTTCTCGGTATCTGAATGATAGAACTGAGCACGATAAAGAAGTGCTGTATCCTTCTTGATTAGGATGTGTGAATTAAGTGCAGTATGCTCTACCTTGCTAGAGCTGGAAGGCAGGTGTGTCCAACTTCTAAAAGAACAATTTACTTCCAGTGCTATTCTCTCAAATGTACTCTGTTTGCACGTCATCTGTTGTCTGGCAATGCCCTTTTCAATACCTGCTGCAGTGTGAAACATGCCCAGGATTACTGATTATTCAAAGCTGAGTTTGAATGGCCTTTCTGATGACATTTCATATTTCAGCAAACTTCAACAATCTTCGGCTTTTAGCAACTGCAGTTGGAGACTCATCAAGCTAATGCAGGAGAAAGGTACATATTGAGTTGCACTAGTGATATACCCATTGATTTCACAGCAGAACTGTCTCAAAAACATAATGTACCAATTTTTAAAGGTGAACTGCTGAATTTATATATATATATATATATATACACACACCTTCTACCAGTATTCTGTATGCTAAGTTTTATGATGGATACAAATATACGTATAAAAGTTTTATCTGTAAAGACTCCCAGGCTTTAATCTGCTTCTTCCATTTTATGTTTAACAGTTAAAGCTGCATGGAATGCTTTGAATGAGAAAATAAGTAATCTTTTCCATTTCTGGTAGTGTGATGAGGTCTGAGCTTCTGTAGAAGCAGAGGAAAGAACTAAACACTTTGGTGTATCATCAGAACTTTCTATTGGCAGCATCCCTTCTGTAACCTTTTGGTTGCTTTGCTCACATGAACAATATGCAAGTTGCAGAGCAACACTGGATTAAAATCTTCCTACTGAGATTTCTTCACTTGATTCTTTAGAAGGAGAATGTTCCATAAACAATATTTTATGATAAAATCTATGAAAGTATCTTAAGATTATGGATTTTTTTTAATGAAATAATCTTAATTATCCCAGTGATTATTTGTAATAAGAAAGTTATGATGAGGCTTCCAACAGGGCTAAAAATAAGCATGTCAGGGTGGAGGAGAAAGAAAGGAAACAGAATTAGAACTTGAAACTCCCTGACTCACCCAATTTCTAATTGCTTTTCAGACACAGTTTGTGGTTCTCTCAAGTGCTCTGAATTAATCACCGTTTGCAGAAGTTAGAACAGGGCTCACTCAACACTCCAAAGGAAATTAAAAAAAAATAAAAAATTAGCATGCAGACCTAGTTGCTAGGTAATGTGCTACTACTAAATAGTTCTAGAGATGCAGAACCCCTTGTATAATCTGTGAAAAATATGAGAGGGGGGAAAAGAAACAGCTGACAAAACCAACATCAATTGATTGATATTAAATCTTTTATGCTCATTTTTCTTTCTTTTTTTAATAAGTTTTTTTTGTTTGTTTGTTTGTTTTGTTTTTAATCTAAGACTATTGCCTTGATTGTAATAGAAGTGGTACCAAAACAAAGGGAGAAAACTGATAAGCTCTATTTCATTTCAGTTACAATTGTCTTTCCTCACTACAGACTGATGGACTGTGAATTTCTGTTGACAACAGAGGACAAGAGAAGAATGGCTCAGAATTCAGTTTTTATTCAAAGCTTTAATTAACTTGTTCATAAGTGACTTTACTGACTTCAATCAGTTTAAGGGAAAACTTTGTCATTTTTTTTTCCCATTTATGAATATGTCTTGTAGGAATACAACACGTCACTGATATTTCTTTCTTTTCTTTACAGCTCAAAAAATAGCAAAGGCTGAGCTTTTAAAATTTAATTAACTAAGAATAACTATGTATGTACATTTGCAGTGAAAAATACCTTTTTCATACTACTCTCTGTCATCCTGCAGCTGTTATCAAAGTAGAAATCGCTAGTGACACTTTTTGTCACATTTGTATGTGGATGCAAAATGGGAGAGAAGGAAGGAGTATTTATTTCTAGGTACAAAATAGAAATTTAAGTTCAAAATTCAGACATCTAGTAGATCATGGATGCTAAGTGTGATTATTCTAAAATTGCATTTGGTTTCTTTTTTTGAGGGTTTTTTTTTTTTTTTTTTTTTTTTTTTGTAACTTCATTGTTACAAAAAACATTCAGAACTTTACCTGAATACCTGAATTCCTGCAACTATAAATTCTGCTGTTGTAATTTATCATTTTCCAGGTGTGGCATCTAAATGTCTGTATGGGAATTGCTGAATCATGGCCTGAACCTCTAATTGATCACCTGAGGCAAGCAATGAGTCAGCCCTGGGAGCACAGGTGAATTGCATTCACCTGTGCTGTCAGAAGGGGTGGAGTTTGGCTCCCCCTCTCCTATATCCCATTTAAATGCTGATTACCAGTTGGGAGGGACCTTTTTC
The DNA here is from genome assembly GCF_987193195.1 of Phasianus colchicus. NCBI lineage: Eukaryota > Metazoa > Chordata > Aves > Galliformes > Phasianidae > Phasianus > Phasianus colchicus. The sequence goes on from NC_143439.1 coordinate 44,863,529, forward strand.
TGGAGATCCCTCCTTCTGGAGTTTTCTGGGGAGCCTAGGATAAGGGTAGCCACTCTGTCTATTCTTTTTTGGTGTAATAACCTGCTTAGCCAAACTCTCTTGTATATTTCTTAATAATAACATCTGTATATTCATTGATTATACAATGTCCTTCTCAATCTTGCATTTTTAATGAGGCGTTCAGTTGTTTATCAGTCATGTATTTGGTGGGAATTTGAGTAGGTGACTTCTTGAGTGCATTTTCTTCACTTGTATCACAATCTGTTGAATTGCTATGTCAGGTAGAACATATTAGTTAAGTTGAAGTTGGAAGTTGCTCTTGGGAATTGTTTCTTTTTGCAGCAAAGAGATGATTATCTTTCTATTATAATTAATGAAACCTTTCGCTGCAGAATAAAGACTTGGTCTGTTTAAAAGAAAACCCCCAACTAAAAAAAGTATAACAAAGAAACAAGTGTAATGTATTATACTTTCTTATTCTTAATGTTAGTATTTTACATTTATTTTATGCGTATATATGTTTTTATCAAGTTTTTTTGGTCATTTGAGATTGACACATTTTTTCATGAAGTATGAGGTGCTCAGTAGTTTATAAGATCGTAACACTAAATACTGGAAGCAGATGGTAGAAACAAGCAATCACTCCTAACGAAATTCACTGTATTATTTTTATAACAAATACAAAATATTTTTATTTCTGCCTAGAGCTTGGCATGACTTCACTATAAAAAAGGGTTACTGTGATGAACAATATTTTTCAGCAGGAACATTACAATCTCACTTAAAATAGAAGCCCTTTCCTTTCTGTCATCTGTTCTTTTTCCCATTTCATTATTCTTCTGATTCAGCTCTCACTCTTCACTGAGTAGTTTTAGATCATGTTTTTGTTTCCTCCTGATATTTTTCAGACAGCTGGTACTGTAATATCTTAGATCATTAAATGCATTGAATCCTCTTTGCTCAAAAAATACAAACTACTGTAGAGAAAAACTTGCGTTCTTTTTTTATTACGTACTAACAATTGTAAAAAACAAACAAACAAAAAAAAAAACAGAAACACAAAAAACATTTTGAAATGATCGCTTTATTTAATGGCTACTCCTTCTTTTGATATATTTTTGTAATAGGTTTGTGGAAAAAAAAAGAAACAAACGTTCCTAATGTTTGTGAAAATTCCAATTTTTTTTCTCTAAAACTATTGATTTTTAGAAACAAACCACTCCTGTCTTACTAGAAACAGAGCTCTACCTGTTCTAACTGCAAGTTAAAAATTTCTCACTGTCAGGAGTCATCTTTAATTTCTTTTAATAATATTTTAAATACTTTTTTTTTGCATATTAGTGCTGTTCACATTTGTTTTAATCTTAAAAAATAAATAATGCCACCTAATTAGTATTGCTTGACTTAGCTTCTGAATGATAAAAGCCACCTTCTAAATACAGACCATTTGAGAAAAATTTTCAGGGTGATGGCCATTATATTTAGCCAGAATGGAATGCATACATTGGATATGCTCAAACATGCAGAAATAAGTGCTTCACGCTAGCAGTTCCTCTCAGAACCTTTATTTGATAGCACTAAATTTGGTACTTAGAACAGAACATATGAGCAAATCTTGTTAATACACAAGTATCTCAAGAGCAGGAAATGAGTTGGCTGGTAACCAGGGAAGGCTCTGAAGGAATACAGATTTCCCAGGGATTTTATATACAATACAGAAACAGTAACTGGTATGAGTTTGTTGCTGGAAAAACAGCTGGATGACAGAAGAAAACAACTCTGAAACAGCATCTGCAGCTGCTCAGTCTAAGCTTTTGGCGCTTCCTATTTCCAGGATGAAGAGTCATTTTGCCAAATAATTGACAAGTAATAAACACTGATAGAGTAGGTATGGAAATCCTAAAATATATTTGTATTACTTTTTTTGTCATCTCACAATAAATTACACTTTTGTTAGATTCCGTAAGAGTTCATATCTTCAGATTGAAACACTATTTCTTGTGTGCAGATAACAGCTGTTTATCATGATTATATACAAGAACTGCACCAATAGTAATGCCTCCTATTTCATGTTGGCTCATGACATCAGTGTTGGATGTTGGTGGTATGGCAGTAGAGATTGAGCCCTTCCATCAATATGCTGTTACTTTTTTTTTTTTGCTGTGAGACAGATGACAGCAGAGGGGCAGTCTGACAAAATGATGTCTGACTTGAAAGTGCAGATGAAGTAAAGGTGTGTCATTGAATTCACTCATGTGGAAAAAATGGGGTGAGTAATACGTTTCAGTAATGGCATGAGTGGCAGTGGCTCACCTCTGCGTGTGTAGATTTCTCTAAGTGTGGTATACAGACTCTTGTTTACTGCTGGTGAAAATGGATAGCTTCTAGTGGTGACTGTTGAAAATAGTGCTTTATAGCTGAGAATTTCCTCTATTGAATAGTTTTATCAAATAAATAGGAGGCATTACTTTCAGAGCAATCTACATACTTGTAAAAACAGCTTGTTTAGTTTATGATTAAGCTTTGGCATATTCAGTCTTACCAACTGTTTTTAAACTTCAGCTACCATGCACTGGAAGAGAAAGTTTACCAGCAAGTATCAAGTAGTTAAAGTGATAATGATAATGCCATCATATTACCAAGTTAAATGGGTTGATAAGGCTTTGGTATAATTGAATTGAAAGAGGATGTGGTTCCAGGAAACCCTTTAAGTGTTTGTGTTTGGTTTTTTTTTTTTCTTAGAGCAGTAGAATTTCTCCCAGTAAATTATTTCAAAGTAAAGGATGTGATTCAAATGAAAGGGATTAATGTGAAAAAGCATTTAACAGCTTGTGATTAAAAAATTACAGGAAAAATAAGTGCAATTAATGAGTGTTCAGATGTTAAGAACTGTCATGTTCAGGAGACAAGTCTGAAGTGTGCACAATAAAAGCATGCACTCTCATTTTTGTTATGTTTCAAATTTTCCCACAAGAAATTTCAATGATAGTTTAATTTTTTTCCCCGTTCCTTTGTTCCCCGTATATTTTCAACACTTTGCCAGAGAAATTCAGATATTTTGAAGATACAGAAATATACATTAAAAGAGTTTTGTAAATAAAAACAAATTCAATTTAAAAAAGAATAAATGCAGTGAACCAAGCAAAAAGAGACTAAAAAAGGTAGAATAATAAGTCAAGGAAAGAGTCTCATTTAGTCAAGTATTGATGAAATTTGGCTATAGATTAATATAAAATTTTTTATTGCTAATTATTCTATTTTAAAATAATATTTCTTCCATTTTAGGAAGTAAGTTCTTAATATGAGCCTAACACAGGTACAATTGTCAGAACTATGGCTTTATTCTTAATCTTTCAGTTATGTGCTTAGGTTGTATAGTGGCTATACAAACCTTTACATCTAGTAAGAAAATAATTCAGTATAAAATCCATTAGAACAAAATGACTGTTCAGGACATGGAACTATCCCTTTTTCATGATTTCTACAAGTCTACTGGGCAGAATACTTAACTCAAATCTCCTCAGGTCAATTTCTTTCTTTAATACTAACCCACAGCTATGAACATGTATTATTAGAGAAATGAAGTAATGGAAAATCATCCTGATGTGAAAGCACATTAGAAATCATAAGTGAATAGGCTTGGGGCACTTGAATAACAAAGCAGTGCAATACTGAAAGCTGGCAACAATTCAGCTGCTTTAAGGCTTGTAGCTTACCTGGATTTTTGTTCAGTTAATGCTATCTGACTACACAGATTTAACTTCATGTTGCTGCAGAGATTTGTCACCAGATACTGTATTGCAAATATGGTTTTTAGTGTAGATACTATCTTATTATAAATAGTAGAAAGAGTAAGAACTTATAATTTGATAATAATTTAGTTATACCTATATAAACTGTAAATGTGAGAGCAGATTTGAATGACTAATCATAGCTAGTATTCTTTAGAATATGAGTAACTTCCAAAAGCAAATATATTTTTGAAATTCTTCTTGAAGTTCTCTAGGAACTGTTTAGAAGCTTATCTGGATTTTGAGAACTGCAACACCTGTCATATGTGCTGAATCCAAAATAATATGAAAATGTCCAAGTATTTATAATACAAACGTAAAACTTGTCTTCAATTTCTTTTTCAGATGATGAATAAAACTGATTTTATTTAAAAACAATAGTAAAAGAGATGAGAGCAGTAATGCTACAGTAAATTCAGAAAATCAGCAAAAAAGATGGTGAGCTATAGATTAAAACAAAACAAAATCAACTTTCATTCATCTTGCAAGTCTTAATGTTTTATTAAAGTGACAGTATTGTATGAAAAGACTAAATAAGGATATATAAGTAAACTGTATCAAACTTATTGGCCTATACTACTGTGGTATTGAATGTAAAAAAAATTTCTTCTTGCACAAAATCTAAATGAAATAATCAGTGTAACATCAGATACTCAGAAAGCTGTTTAATAAAATTGATCATAGAATTCAAGGAAATGACATATTTCACTTGCCTGGAAATGGTGTTTCCAGGTGAGACCTGTTTAGCAAATTTCATAAAAGAGGATATAATGAAAGCACTCTTGATAGATAATAATTACATAAAACTACACATTCTCATCACAGCCTTCAAAAGTAAGTCAATGCAAAGCTTTTAGTGATTTATTGCTGTTAAAATTAGCTAAAAATAAATCACAATGCTGATTTTACTGAGCTGGAAAAGATGAGGTGAATTGCTTTAATGACACCTGTGGTCAGTATCCAAGGAGAAAGAGACAACTGTGATGTTACCTCACTCTGAGTTGAACAGGTACGTGTTAAGAAATGCAAAATGAAGCACCAGGCCCTCCAATGGGGAAAGAGAGATGTGAGAGGTGAGTATAGGATATCCACCACTCTTTCATCTGGCATTCCCACATACAGTGCTGTCTTTTCACAAGTTAGGGATCTAATACTGATGTACTAAAATCAACAGATGAAATCAACAGATGCTCTGGCTTCAATGGGAGCAGGATCAAGTTAAAAGCGATTCCAGAAGTTATGCAATGGTCCTGTGAAAGCAGACAGTGGCTGATCTCAAAGACAGATCTATTGCTGAGGAGAAAAGGTGAGTTAATGTGCATAGCAGGGTCTAGCTGACGGCATACCAGCTGAAAAGGAAATAAAAACCATGGGCAGAAACATAGCATGCTGGTATTCCTTTAATATTTTGGGGTATGAAAAGGTCTTAACATAGTTCAGTGAACTACAGAAAGTGATACTAACAGGAGAGATCACAAATTTTTAACAATTCTGATTGCGATTTGGGAATCTAGAACAGGTGACTATGACAACAGCTATGTGAACAGTTAATTTTCATGCAAATTCTCATCTGGGAGTCGTTTGACTTTTGCAGTGAAATAGCTACTGCAATTTCTGTTGTTTTCAAACGACATGACCTTGAACCTGGCATAGTTAAAGTGGAAAACTATTAGATCACTATACATCCAGAGCTATAGGACTGCTGAGGGGAATAAGCCCTTTTGTTCCCTTGTAGTAGAGTCAGAAATGTTTTCTCTTGAAATTTTTTATTTCTGGAGCACACCTGAAAAACAAATGATTTTTGAAATTGTGCTAGAGAACCAAAGCAACTTGCTTTGTTATTCATGAGACCAGAGGGCAGGATAGTTTTGTGTATGGATTGGCTTGTATTGGATTGCACAGATGATGATTTAAGAAAAAAAAAATAATGGAATTAATCTGTCCAAAGGTTGGTTAATGCACAAAGCATACAAATGTAAATATTGCAATTTGGAAGAACTTTTATACATGCTAAATAGCAGATAATTTTTGTAATGTTGAAAACTTGATTCTGATCTTCGTGAAATTTAGCTTTATTCAGCTTTATCATTTTCTTCTTCTATCACAAAGATTTTATGAAGCCGTGAAAGGATAATAGTTTCTCTGCGTAAAGTATAATATCTTGTTAAAGAAATATTGAAGTCCCTATACAGCAGGGATTGTAATACATTTCACTATCCTCCTGGTTGTCATGTCACTGTTGCATTAAATTGCATTGCACCAGGCTTATTATTGAAATGAGTTGCGTGTTCTATAATAACAATAATTGTATTACTTTTTTTCTAGAGCTTCTATTCAACACGTTAGAACAGTAAATTGCTTGATGATCTTGCTGCTAATTTTTGCCTTTATCTTTGTAATCTAAATCCAAAAAAAGCCATTTTCCAAAGAGAAAATAGCATACCAATATTTTCCCTATAATATTCAGAGTATGATAAGAATTATTTGTTTTATCATAATAGCTCTTCTGTATTAATACCACTGTAAGTATTCCCAGTCAGACTATGGTTTTATTCAAATGCAGGTGAACATAGTAGGGACCTTAGTGACCTTGATGTCTTGCTCAGTTTCTGGAATATTGAGAATGTTCTTCCAAACAAAGCTCAGGCAAATCACCGGGTGCTCTGTGCCTCTGCCTTACAAAACATTGAATTCATGAATGTGGCTCTGAAATCATGTTGACCTACAATGTCAAGGGTTGTTTTTTTTTTTTCCCACAGAGATAGTTCTACAGGAATAGGCACATGTGCTTCACCCTCCAGTGTATATTTGTTATAGTTAATTTGAGTATTTCTTCATTTTATGCTTACGTCCTGACTAGTCTATGCTTTTAGACTATGTTATGTTTGTTATGTTTATGTACAGCATAACATTGTTAATGCTGTAATGGCCGGATGCTAATTTTCATTTAGTTTTGTAGGAAAAAAAAAACAAAAAACAAACAACATCAAACAAACTGTAATGGAAAAGAACAGAAAATACCGTGCATGATCTGACTCATATTTACCAGAGTTCAGTAAAGCTGAACTAAGAAGGGAAAGAAGTATGTTTTCTGGTTCATTTGGAAAACAAACAAACAAAAGATTCTGCAGGAATGAAAGCACCTGAAGACTGGATCAGTATCTAAGCAAACTGCCAAGTCTCCAAGACCAGATCATAGGCATGTGGCAGGAGCTGTAGTCTGCTTTAGTCTGCTTCTACAGTAAATATCCTGTGAGTTAATGTATCTGTGGAATCTATATCCTGTTGTGATAATAGGGAAAACTAGTAGAAGCAGGAACTTTACTAAATGTACTGAGAGATGTACATATAGCACAGCTGCCCACCCTCACTAGTACTGCTCATTAGTTTTCAGGTAACAGAGGCAGGGCATGGAAACATTCTCAGTAAGAATCCGTAAAAATGCAGGAATATCATGGAAAAATTAGTCAAAGATGGAAAATATTGCTGTCACAGGAAATGCCATCACATTGCCTTGCCTACTTTTCATTAGGAGCTGCTGGTTTGGCACTGTTTGATGAGGATGGTTTCTAGACACAAGGCATATTTGTAGTGCATGCAGGACAGTATGAAATTCTGACAGCTGGTCCTTTTCTTCTATCAAAATATTTCTTTGAGTTTCAAACACACAAACAATCCTGCTACTAAGTTTCAAATTAGGTTTCAGTCCCTTCTGAAAAATCATCCTTTCTCCAATTCTACTCCTTTGCTACTGCAAATGACTCACAAATGCTTTCTGAAATTTCATTAAAATGTGGGAGGAATTGTAAGGTTATTTTGCCTCCTAGGTAAGACAAAAAACTGTAATAATGCATTAAAGGATACCTCTTTTGCCATCTGCACAGTTTGACACTTCTGTGCAGTCTGATGCTTCATGTAGCTAATTTTTCTGCAGAGAAGTGTTTAAACAGTTGAGTTAAATTCTGTTCAATGCCTGAACTTCTATTCCATGTGATGTTATTTCTCCACCGTGTCCTTTTTAGATTGTGTAAGTCAGTTTATCAAAAAGGACAATGGAAAGACATTTTATACAGTGGATATTTGGTATGCAACAGTAGTCTTATACAGACTAAATGCTGCATAATTCAAATTATATGTTTAGTCACAGGATGTTTCTAATTGAGATGAACAGAATGCAGTGTACTCACATTGCTAAACAAGTGACAGAAATAAACGCTGTTTGAATTGTGAGAGAGAAGTATGTAAGATAGGAAGGTGGAATAATAACACAACACACCAATCCTTAACAGACAGATTGCTGTAGTCGTTGCTTGCCCCAAAGACTAGCTAAAGAGAGTGCAGGGTGAGGTAAGAATAACATTATTAAAGCTTTAACTTGGCCTGTATTCTTTCACAGGGGATAGTACAGGCTTATACTTGATAGTAGCAGATCCCACATGCTTGTCTCTGTGCAAAAGCACTACCATGTGTGGAAACAGTTTGTAGGCTTTTTCTTTTTTAATAAAAAGTTGTATACTATTTCTCATATTCTCATATTTTCAGATAAAGCCTAGGAAATGTGCTATCAGTACTACAGGAGCAATGCTTGCATTGTAAAGGAACCAATAAACACAAGGAGAAAAGTGAAATGGTAGGATGGAAACAAATTACTGAATGGCAATTTCCAGTTATTTATAAGTTTTAGGAAATGCCCAAGTTGATGACGTGAACAAAAACAGTACAAAATGAGCAATGTTTATCTTGTCCAAAAGCTCACTGTGTTTTTCCCCACTTCTTTTATTTTCCCCTTCAGATGAAGCTATTTTGAAAGAATAAAATTATTGCTAACAGTGTGTTTAGAAAATCTTATAGGGACTTCTATGGGAACTAGCTGGCTATCTGAGATTTGGGGACTGGCATGGAAATTTGTGCTTCTATTTTAGATGATTTTCTGTTTGGAAAAAAAATTGCTATGGACTTTAAAAGAAGTTAGTTCCACTGATTTCCTTCCAAATATTCTCTAGTCAGAACTTATCCTACAGGTACTTGTACACGTTTTTTTCTCTTGCCACATCTTTTCAATCCACTGACTGTGAGATCTAGCTTTTGGTGTGCTTGTTACATTTGTTAGAAAATCAGATTTTTTTTTCCTTAATGTTTCTATTTTGTTTAATTCAAGCTCTCTCCATAAAGCTTTTGAAGTATAAGAACAATTGCTTCTGCTCCAAGGTTATTTACAATGGTTTGAGGGGCCTCCCGGGCATCATACAGAGATTGCTGTAAATCCTCACTTTTGTAGGAATCAGAAAATTTGGTATACTTCCCAAATAAAATAAATCCCAGAACTATGTTGAGTCTTTGAGGTTAGACATCCTTTTTTTTTCTTTTTTTTTTTTTTTTTTCATATTAAGACCAAAGTTAGGAGCAGAGAAAGAAGTAAGCAGTAATAGTTTTGTTGCTTCCATTAACACATAGTTTAGGTTTTCTGCTTGCCACGTAGATTTCAGACTTGGGGACCCCATTGAGTCCTTTGCATTTTTGGATCACAAGTTATTTTCAACCATCTCTTTTTATGTTTAATATTGATAAGACAACTTATTGCTTATTTTCACATTTGAAGGACTGAAGGGAAACCTCATTTCTGGAAAGAAGATGAGGCAACATAGATCTATGGCAGCATGTGTACAACCTCATTGTCCAACAAGTAAAGTGTACACTTATTTGGCATAGCATTAAAAGACAGTGTTTTACTGAGGTACACTTGGACAAGTATTTCGTCGGCTAGAAGACTGTGATTGCTTTACTACACTTGAAGTGAAAGCCACAGTGAAGTAGCTCAAGTAAATTTCATTAATCTCTTTTCACCTAAGAGGAGACGAAGTATTTGTCAGATTTCTTCACTGATTTTTCACTGTAATACTTCAAGCTAATGAGAAGCTAATAGAAAAGAATGTCAGCCTCTGCATTTGACTGATAAATAACGTTTTACCACTACAAGATCATCAAAGTTGGTCCTCATGTTGAAAATAAAATCTTAGAGTATATTCTTAGAGAATATCAAGGTGGTTGCAACAGATGTTTTTTTCCTAAATGATGGGTGCTCTGGAGGTCACTTTGGTTAGTTTAAAGTTATATATATATATGTATTTTTGACAAAACAAGAAAAGCTATTTATTTGAGACTGAATCAAAAACCCACTAGGGAGGGAAACAATTGTTTTCTGATGAATCATAATCTCTCAATACAGTGTTCTACAGGAATTTATATAGAGAAGAATAGTAGGGAGCTCCATGAAATTATTGTGACAGCTGAAATCAAAATAGCAATAACTTTGAACAATATATTTTTGCAAAATATTTCTTCATTTCAGAGCTATGAGAACAGACTCGGTGAAACAGTCTCATAACTTTTAATACATAATCAGTGAACTGTTTTAATTCAGCACATTTGACACCTCCATTCTTGTTTACAGAGAGATTACCTCTAATTACAGACAGCTTAATTAAACAACCTAATTAGCATTAGGGTTTTGTCAAAGATTTGCATTGCACAGTTTTTATTGTGCGCTTATTATTGCCAAGTCATAGATTATTCCTCCTTTTTCTTTTGTGATCCTAGGATTATGAACAAAACCACTGGAAATTTATAAGAAAATAGGGGAGAAAAATGATTTTTCACCTTTTCAATTACTCAGGTTACTGTTGTGCATTGCAGTGCAGCCTGAGACAAGAACCACGCATTTCTGAATAAAAGATTTTTCCTTTTGAATGATTATGTGGTGGTGGTGGTTTTGTCTAAGCCTGAAGTGATACGAAAGAGGTAATGACTCACTTAAAAAATGCTGATCCTGATGGGAGGTTATTTTATATCCTGACTTATAAAAACGATGAAGAGTATTGTCTTATTTCTTGTAACACAAAGTTGCCCTAAAGCAGGTTCATCCAATTTTCTTAACACTATCTGATACTCACCCAGTATCAGTTGCTGATACACCCAGTTTGCACTGAGTGGTGAGTTTGCTGATGTTCAGAATAGGTAGTTGCTGCTGGTACAGGGGGAAAATGTTATGCAGAATATTGATCCTGTTTTATATTTGAACATAGAATTAAGTCCTTTTGTTTAAGCATAAAGTACAAATGTTTACCTTGGAGTCCTGTGTAATTTTAATTAAAACACAAAGTCATGCCTTTGAACCTCTGTTGTGAGTTCTACCTCTGAGTAATATAAAATTAAATCTCAAAACTACAATTCCTGTGAACAACAGTTTGTTTTGCTCTATTGCTAATCTTAACAAACACACTGCAGGTTAGTCCCATTTATGCTTCTCTGTCTGATCTTCTTAAAATTCATTCTGTGATCAGTTTTGGTCATGTTTCAGCACCTAGCTAATTCTGATTAGCATTACAATCCAGTGCAATAAAAGCAGTTTAATCAGAAATTGCAAATGAACCTTAACCAAATCTAGAATAATCAGCTATTTTGCTGACATTGCTTCAGCAGAACGATTGTCAGACACAGAATGAATTAGCTGTATGTATGAATGGCTTTAGGACATGTTTGATACTGATTTAGAGGAGAATTTGCATAAACAGCTGTTAAAACTTAATTAAAAATATAAAGTCTGTAGAATGCTTCTAGGGGCGAGCAATCTTTGCTAAATTTAATGGTGAAGAAGTCTGTCCTCAACTAATCCTTTCTACTTTCTCAGCCTGTCATAAGAATAGTCTTGCATCAATTATGTATACAGTGGTTATAGGTTCTCACCATCATTATATGTTTACAGTAAATCTAATCACTAGACCTCCATGGTTCATTACTTTTTTTTTTTAAAGGTTGACAAGTTTACTTTGTCATGAAGCATCTTCTCCTAATTAAAAACTGCTTAGCACTGATGATCCATTACAATAATCATATGTTTTATGATGCTTGGGCGCCTGAGTTCATTTAATGCAGCAGACTTGAAAGCAAAGAAATAGAATGTCAAGCATTAAAGAAACCCAACAATCTAGAATGATAGGCTAGTTTGATAAGCAATAGATAATTAGTCTGGGTAAAAAAATTGTCTCAATAAGAACAATAAGATACCTCAAATAGTAGGCTATGAAAATAATTTCCTTTTCTTTCTGTCAGTCTAAAGAAATGAATACAAATTCCTTAATATTTATGTTTTAGATGAGACTATTAATCCATCCACCTGGAGTTCTGAATTTGGGCTGCCAAAGTAAAATAACAAAAAGTAAAATGCTGTATGCAAATGAAATCTTGTTGCATTTATGGCAAAATTCCCAAGGTCTTTATTAAATCCATGTGTAGGTTAACTTTCTTGTACCAAGCTTAGCTAAATATATAGACAAGGATACCTTTCAGTCTTATGTTCTCTTTGGAGTTGGCATAGAAAGGGAAGCAGAATGCAGAGAAACAGGCTACACATGCTTATGTGGAACATTAATGAAAGTCAAAACAAATTGCACCAAACTTTCCATTAAAATCTTCATTGCCTCCTCCTGCCCTGCCATTACTATTCCAAAAAGTTCATCGTAAAGCCCCTGAAAATAGAATTTTAACATTGACAGCATTTTAATGAAATGAAGAATACATTTTTTTACATACAAGGATGTTAATAAATGGACATTTTAATGGAGTTACAAAAAAATTAAAGTAGAGTAGCATTAAGTAATAAGCAGCCAAAAGATTGTCTATCTATTTTTATACCACAGTCAGTATAGATACTGAAGGTATTCTACACAATTTTAAGCAGAATGGGTTCCAAACGTGCAAGTGGATTTCAAAATTTACAAAAAGTGAAATCCAGAATTGATCAAAAGAGCTGCATTTGGACCAAAAGCTCAAAGAGAACTACCTAATTCTCAGTTCATTTATTTACTGTTTGTTTGTTTGTGATATATATATATTTTTCCTGGAATTTGATTCCTCTGTGCTCTTCTGTACTCTCTCTGACATTTTTCTCATGGTCTGTACCACCTATGTTTTTATATTTGTGCCTTGATTTTTCTTAGTGTTGTGTCTCATCTTTTTTCATTGTTGTTTGCCTCACAGATTTTCAAGAAACAGTTTCTAGTGAAACACCTAAACCTACATGTTCTCCATAAACACTGTGTATGTAGAGGACAAACCTGTCCTACCAGCTACTAATTACACCCTGAATAATTCCAAATATACAATGAATAATTCTCTCTCTACTGAGCACAGAGGAACTGATTATCCTCCTGCTTTCCACACAAACATTTGCAATGAAATTTGACACAACTGATAGCAATATTAACTTGTGTGCTATTAACATGAAATAAAGTATAAATTGTAATGTTGAAATGTAGTACAGAAAAGAAAGCAATTGGGTACTGATTGACTCATCCACTTAAGCTATTAAAATTTGTGGGAATTTTTTTTCCTATCTTTTAATTTCATTTTGCTAGATAATGAAACTTTGGTCTTTTTTTTCCTTACAAACTGCAGTCCAATTTCTTTGAGATTTTAAATATCTCCTGCTAATAACAATGAACAGGCAATTTTCTTTTTCGCATCTGTAGTATTTATAACAGAATGTTTTTATCTCAGTCTGTCATGCTTATTCTACAGCAGCAGAACTGATAATTAGGCAGACAGTCCACATTGTTACTGCATGATTCTAAAGAGGAAGTTTACTGAAATTGTTTAAGGCATTATCTGAATTTAGAAATGACTTTTCAAACATTGCTTTTACTAACTTTTCAAAAGTTGAAATTTTCTCTGAAGTGAATAATTGTATTTGTTTTGTTAGTATTTTGGTTTAATTATAGATCAATAATATTTTAAATTTGAAATTCAAATGATGCGTATATATACGCATCATTTTTATATTGTATCCAGACAACATGTATCTAAGCCCATTTTTTCCTGAATGCTAATTAATTCTATTTATTAGATTGTTTATCTTACTTTGGAATAGAAATCTGCTTTCTTTTAATCAACTTTTTTACATTAGCAGTATCTTTTTTTTTTTTTTTTAAAGATTTCTATGTCAATAATTTGTGTGAAGTTGATCATCTCTGCATGTTTTTGTGGTAACATTAAATGAATAAAGAACAGAACTCAATGAGAATGTTATATTCTTTGTACAGGTCTTTGAAAGTTTCATGGATCCTTATATTACAGTGCAAAAGATGGAATTAAAATGAGTGAAGGCATGGTCCTTATAAAGGAGTAAAGTCTACCTCTGAAGTGTTTAATGTAAGGGCCTGTCCTAGGAACTCATTAGGTTTATTCTCTTCTGGAATAGGCCAAAATTGCTTATGTTTTGTTTTTGGAAAAAATTGTGTTGAAAACATATATTGTGTGCCCTCAAGTAATCAAATCTTTTCTGAGAGAAATGTGAAAGAAGAAAAGGAAGGCTTTTCCCACTGTGATTGGGAAACAAAATGTGATTCTTCCAGATATTGCTATAAGAATTGCATTTTGTTTGCACATCGAGTCCCTCCCTGTTGGTGGCCAGAAGGCAGAGAGGAACTGGCTATTATACCCACCTTACAGTCTCTTGTTGTGAGACCTTGGCAGACTCTTGAGCTCTTATTTCCTTCTTAATGAAGTGTTAATGAAATTAAATTCTATTCACATCTTGAATTTGGCTGATGGCTCTTACTGTTAACTAAATCTGAACAAATGGTGAAAAAAATAGATTTGTCGAGTAAATTATTCTGCAAATATTTCAAGAGATCATTTTAAAAATACTCATATATAGAGAGAGTGAAAGTTATTTAAGTAGTTTGCTTATTCACCGTATCCTAGTTTTGATGTTGTTAAATGTAAGGAAAACATCAAAGTACAAGTGTTTTACAAAAAATATATTACAAGATAATTCTTTCTTCTTATTATAGACAAAGATCAATTTCCTCAGTCCCTTCAACATTTATCTATCATTAATTTGGAACATTTCAGGGTACCTCTAATGGTATTTATCAGTCTATATACGAAATCAGGCTTGCTTTTTTTTTTTTTTTTTTTTTTAGTAAAAATTTAACAATATGTCCACCAATAAATAAATAATTAGTTTTTTTCAATTTTGAAGTAGGATAAGTTAATCAAATACATTTGGGAAATTTCTCAGCAGAACTTTACTGTCACTATTGTAATTCTTCCATGGAAGTGGTGGAAGTGGTCATTAGAATTTTGTATTAAAAAAATTTGTCTGAATATTTTTCGCTCTGACTTATATACAAATGTTTTGCCTACTCACTTTTGTGATGAGAATAAGTTTAACAGCAAAGTAGAAGATCTAGTGAATCAGAAGACATCTGTGAAGCTTATGAGAAATTACTTCTGCGCCAGTTTCAAATATTGCAAAAACCAGTAATTGTGTCTGGTACAAGACATTTTATCTTTGTTAACAATAAATCAACAAATCTAATTAAGAAAGTGTGACAGACAAAAACTTGACAAGGAAATAACTTTTAGTTTTACAGAATCAGCTTGTTTAAACAGGTACAAAAGACAAGCAAAAATATATTATTCCAGAATTAGTCTGAAAAATGCTGTTGTGATCTGAGGTAGTGAACTGATACTCAGACTGTCCAAATTTATTGGAGGCACAGAATCACAGAACAGCCAGAGTTGGAAGGGACCTCAAGGATCATGAATCTCCAACCCCCCTGCCACATGCAGGGCCACCAACCTCAACATTTAATACTAGACCAGGCTGCCCAGGGCACCATCCAATCTGGCCTTGAACACCTCCAGGGATGCGGCATCCTCAACCTCTCTGGGCAGCCTGTTCCAGTACCTCACCACTCTGTAAAAAATTTCCCCCTGACATCCAACCTAAATCTCCCCTCCCTCAACTTAAAACTGTTTCCCCTCATTCTGCAGTTATCAACCCTTTCAAAGAGTTGATTCCCCTCCTGTTTGTAGGCTCCCTTTATTACTGAAAGGCTGCAGTGAGGTCACCCTGCAGCCTTCTTTTCTCCAGCTTGTCTTCGTAGGAGAAATGCTCCAGTCCTCTGATCATCTTTGTGGCTCTTCTCTGGACCCTCTCCAACACCTCCCTGTCTTTCTTGTACTGGGGGCTCCAGACCTGGACACAGCACACAATTCTAGCACAATTCTAGGCACCCGGACTCTGATTTAAGAAAAATTATTAAAATTTTATGAGTTTGGCAAAGTTTGTCTGGATTTTTTTCTTAAGTAATCTTCTACAAGACTACTTACCTGATATTTTAGGGAGATTAAACTTTATGAATACTAATTCTCAAAATTATCATCCTTACGTCAGAAGATGCATCAAATGTTTCTTTTCCTGTGCTTAAGAATACCAGACCAAACACACTGTATGGTATAGTCTTTCAAAGTTATAGTATTGGACTATGTATTGCTTGAGATACACTCAGAGCTGTTTGCAGTGATCAAGTGTAGCTTGATTACTTTTTTTAATCATGTTAAAAGACTTCAGATATATTAGAGCTAGATAATGTTCTTACTAAATTACATTTGAAAATCCGAATACAAGCCATGAATGTGCATTCTATACTATGCAAAGACTTTATTTTTCCTTTTCTAGTTCTGACTACTAAGTTTAGAAAACGTTATTATTATACTTCAAAATATTTGAGAGTATTGTTGTTTACTTTCTTATAACACGAGAAATATACTCAAAAATCAACTTTGAATTCTCTCCTATAAATTTATGATCTCATTATAAATGTATGCACTCATAAATATCAAAAGGGAGACTAGGGGGACATTAGGATATGATTAAAAGCTTGTCCTTCCAGAGGAAAAATACAAATATTTATGCTGTTTTTGAATTAAAGTTATTGTTGACTAAGCTGTTTTAGCTTGGACATTCTGAAATAGATTAAATTTGTCTCACTGAGGAAAAAGCATTTAAAGTGCAGTAAATTGTCTAGAACTGATAAATAATTTATATTCTTTTTTATGGACCACTTAAATCTAGGGTAAAACAGAGTAAATATTTTTGCCCATCTGATTAAATAAAGGGTCCTGATATTCTTATTGTTATAGTCTAACTGCGTATCTATGCAGAGATGACTGTAAAAATGCATTTAAGAATTGTTTAATAAGGCTAGTATTATAAAGTGACATTTTTCTTGGAGTTTTATATTACAGAAGTTTCTTAAAAAATAGGGTTTTTTTAGGTAATTTATGAATATTTTAATTAATTATTTGAAAATATTAATTTGAAGCTGAAAACAGTGATTTCCTATTAATCTAATCATGTGGCAAGTGAATGTACTAAGTCCATAAATTTTCTGGAAAGGAAAATTGCAGAAGACTGAATTATGCATGGGAAATGATGCAAGTGATGAATGTACCTGCATTGTTTTGTTTTTTATTTTTCCATTTGCAAGCTGATACTTTTTCTTACTCCCATGTATTTTTTTACTAGATTGAGGCACCAAGTAAGTATACTCCTGTGTACCCTACGTTACTATTACATTACCCTACAAAGAAGCAACCTAGAGATCCCCAGTGTGCTTCATCCATGATACTCCTCATTTCCTTATGCAGAGTCACAGCTTGTCGTTGATCCTTTTTCTAGGTACAGCACTAGGTTTGGAAGCAAGAAAGTCACTTTGCTGTTTTTCTGTTGTAACTTCTTTGTTATCAGTTTTCTTCTTTCCCCTTGCTCATACTTGAGGAAGATGTTATCTAGTGGAAGAATGCACAGCAAAAGGCAGCTGAGAACAGATGCAGTACTCAGCTACTTTTGACTAAAAATCACTCTGTGAATGAGTCCACCTCTGGACTCATTTGTGAATGACTCAGGTCTCTTAGAATGTTTTTAATCCGCTATTATGAGAGGCAGTGCATATTTTTAACCTTTAATTTTATTTGTTTTTCTGATTGACTTGCTGTACTAGTAGATGTTGCTTAATCTAAGTAGTACATAATATCTTCAACTTAAAATTTTACATTAATAAAATTTTTTTGTTTGTTTGTTTGCAAGTTAATTTTATTCACCAAAGAAGTGAACATAATCTGCTCCGTATACTTGCCTCGATTTTTAGCTGTTCTGGAAAACACAGATTTATTAGCTCTGAGGACCTAAGATGCAGCACAAATTACAAAGTGGAGGAGTCTGAGCTGTACAGCTTCATTACTTCATGGGATTAAAGAAGATTAAACAATACCAGTTTATGTGGACAACTGTGGGAGTATTTGCCATTTTTGAAGCAAAGCAGCTTTGCACTCTATATCATTATGTTCCTCAGAAATACTAGAGTGATTTACTAACAAACACCGATTTTGTGAAAATGATCACACTAAGATCATCTTTTTAGGACAATTAAAATTGTGCCTTTTAGAAATGAAAGTTGGTTCCATCCTTCTGAGCAAGGTACGAAGGAGCTTCCACACCAACTTTCTCTTATCTGACTGAGAATATCATGCATGCTGAAAGAAGATCTTTATCAGAACTGAACTCTCAATAAAGCTAGTGAAGGCAACACAGTCTGCACTATTGTATTTCTTTTAACCAGGCAGGTATTTAAGTCATCTTACTTTTCTACTCCGACAAAGCAGGAAAACAAAAGGCTTTCAAATGTTGAAGCTAACAGATGGTAAAGGATCAATGACAATAGCTTTTAAAAAACTTGTTTTGAGAAAATTTTGTCTTGATGCTAAACATTTCAGCTATCCTTCAGTGCAGCTGGAATAATCAAAATTTATTGTTAAATGCAGCTGAATTCTTTGTCCTTAAGGAGACCCAAAAAAAGTCAGTCTTACACTGAAGAAAAAATGGGAACAGTGGAACATACAGATCATCCTTAAGAATTCTTGCCTTTAGATGAACTTGTTTGAATTTTCAACTTATTTTTTCTGAATTAAAGTGATTTACTGAATTTCACTTAAGCCTAATCTCTGAGTATTATTATTTTCTGTTCTTATTAATGCCAGACCAGAAGCACTATTTTATTTACGCTGCTAATGTAACTAGTATATATCTTCTGTATGACCGTTATTTTAACACAGGAATAGAAGCTTAAAAACATTTGGAGACTAAAAGGCTACATATATATATGCTTTTGCATTTATTTAAATATCATTTACTTTGTCTCATGGTCATTAACTGTGGATAAAGTGAGCATAACATTTTGTACACTCAGCTATATCTTATTATTAACTTTCAGTGCTTTGTGGTAGGATATGGAAATTTGAATCAACCAGGTTGGTTAATGGCTTTTTATAGATTAGCAAATTATTATTATTTTTTCCAAGGAGATAAAATGCGATTCTTTCAGGATGTTGATTGCTATATTGAAGCTATTGGTTAACTAGTACCATGATGTTAAAAGGATCACTTGTATAATTTGGATTATAGAAGATGGAATATTCTTTAGTTTCTGGATATGGAATCAGGAATATATGACTAGAAAGAAAGTTCCACTTGCATCTTATTTTGTCATATAATTTCTTTCATACACTTAATACTGAACACACACTCTTTTAGATGTGTATATTTGAGACTTAATATCATCTTGTTGACCCTTTTTTTCTCCTACTTCAAAGCTGATTTTCCTTTCCAAGTAGTCAGTATCGCATATGTTTTTTCTATATCACTAATAGCATTATGTTGTCTTTTATTATAGTCTGTCAATTGCCATATTCGGTGTTTTGTTTTTCTTTTTTTTTTACTGCTACTGTGCTTTGTATTGCTGGTTAAAATTATTCTCTCTAATAACATTCAGACTGTTCTCCTGATCAGTGTGCTAATTATTGGGCCATTTGCCACAAATTGTATAGCTTGTTTTCATGATCCAAGCGTAATTATTTTGCATCTTTCCATACAACAAAACGTCTTTACCATCTGCTATGCTGTTCATGTAAACAGTAAAACCTGAATTAGGTTGCACCATCCAACCTTATTTGGTCTATCTTCTAATACGAGTATCATCTGCACTCTTGAACATAATGACTCTATTTCCATGTTTCTGTTTAATAGATTGATGCACTAGAAAGCATCAGAGTCCTAAAAAGACTGCTACTTACATGCTTCAGTTTTATAATTAGGAGAGATTATGTCAACGTTGAATTATTTACATATATACATATATATACATATTTGTATATAAAATATTATTTTTTTCTCCTCATCTTGAAACTAGTTTTCTGACCATTGCAATAATATACATATTTTAGAATCCTTAATCTGAGCTATTACTTTCTGAGAATAAATACTTGCAAATACACTTTGTATATTGTATATTTCAAATTGTATATTTGAATCAGGAGCATATCCTGTATGTCATTTTTCATGATAGAATCTCAGATATCATTGTAAGACAGCTATGAATGGATATTTCCCTTTATTTCAGTGGGGTGTATTTTAACTGTTCTATATAATTAATCTATTTCAGTGTTTCCTTTTATTCCACAATGTGTTTGTAATGAAGGCATAAGGAGTATTTTAAAATACTTATGCTTCAAACCAACTGAGGTAAAAATACAAACTAGGTCTTATACTGGCCTGAAATTTCTGGCTACATTTTCAGATACCAGAGTATGTGATTTTGCACAGTTGTGAGTATACTGTGACATTTTCTACATTACATTAGGAAAAAAAAGCAACAAATTTTTATATTCTCATAAACCTGCAGTGATGAAATGAGATGTTGCAATGTCATCCTGTGGTGTTTATAGATGAAGTGGAAAATCAGGCCACCAATGCATTTAATCTGTCACCAAGTTGCATCTCAGTATACCCTCTGTGCTGTTCCAGTAAAGCAGAAATAATATATGCTTTTTTCATTGTTGATGGATATGTGTTTATAATTCAGTTTGCTTAAGTAAGAAAAGCTGTAGTTTGTGTGGGCTTGATAATAGAAATTTCATGTTAGGAAGGTAGTCTTTAAGTGTATTCTTTGCTATAGGGCTGCCTGCTCTGTAACCTGGAATAATTTTCCAATTCATGTCTGAAATGTCTTAAGACAGAAGAAGTTGTTGCCTCTTGCTGAAGTCAAAGTTTATTTTTATTTTATTTTTTTAAGTTCTGTTTAAACAGGTAATTGTATAGTGTTTATCAACAAACTTAATACATTGTCACTGATATAATTAGTTCACCCATTGGTTCACCTCTCTGTACTTTCCTCTGAAAGGAAAGTACCTCTGTACTTGTCTTTATATAATGAGTAATGCCATTTAGATTTTTTGCATTTAAAGTTAAAGTAATGAAAATATAACAGTACTTAAATCTGCCATTGATAGATCTAAAAGTCAATTAAAAATACCCAATATAATGAAGAACCCAGTATTGATAATGATGAAAATTCAAGGATAAGAGGAATTATGCTTTGTTGGAGGATAAATCATCACTTAGATATCTGGTGGAAAAAAGAGAAGGACGTGTGCACAAAATGAAAGGAATCTGCTGATTACTGAGGAAAAAGCTTTGATCTAGATACCAGTTTTGCAATCTTCTGTTAACAATAAATGATAATGGAATATAATTCCATTTTCACTTCATTCAGGACATATGAAGAATGAATGACTGAATCTGTTAATCATGGCCCTAAAAGGTGAGCTATGGAGTACTCTAGCAAATTAACTAAGCACATCCTTGTTTTAAGTACTGGAATAATCTAATGAATGATGGTCTATTATTTTGGCTAATAATAAGAATAAGCCTGAGAACTTTGGAGGTTTATAGAATCTTGCTGGGATCCAAGATTTATCCATGATTTAAATACAAGTATTTAAAAGAAGAGATACCTATATTTTTTCTTGTAGTTTGTGGTGTTTTACACAATGAAGGGCCAAGGATCAGATCTCTAACACAGTAGCCCTGTTCTTAGCTGTGTCCATTAATCCTACTACAGCACTACTTTTGGCTGGTGTCACGGTGGTAATTACAAAGCATAGACCCCGATTCATTTCAGTCCTAATAAAACATTGTATACACTCATAGTCAATCATCAAATAATGAGCATACTCTCATGGCAACATTACTATTATAATTGAAATGGTAATACACCGATATACATTTAATATTGATTCTTTGGTAACAGCTAAGTTTTCTATTTTTTCTACTGAAAAGTTGTGGTGTTACATACTTTTTTTTCACGGTGTCAAAATTTCATCCATGATTTTTACCAAAATTTTTATTATGCTACCTGTTACAGTTTTCATGGAAACAATTAGAAGGCATTATTTTCAGATGACCTATGTTTAATATTCTGCTGGCCCTCTAAAACAGATTTCTGCATAACAACTTAATCTTTCTTCTATTTTGAACATTGATAAGCAGGTGATCAATATTGGTTTATGATACCTGTTTTCTGGAACCCATTTCATCATAAACCAACAAATAAAGCAGCAATAGCATCCGCTTGTTTTCCAGATTCATGAAAGAAGGTCACAAGTTCTGTCCAGGGCTCTATGCTTACTACAGTGCTTTCAGTTATTTGGGATGATGTAACCTGAAATAATGAGAAAATGATAAAATCTTGAAACAAATTGGCCAGCATGCCCCTGACGAGAGCGTCAAGTGTTAGGTTCATAGGTCAGGGCTTAGTCTGTGATGGTACCCTGAGAATATCTTCTGCGGGTCCTATACTTAGATAATCCTCTTATTTTCATTTTTTTTTTTTTATTTTCAGTTTGATTAAATGTATGTTTTGTCAATATTATAATAATAGAACTGCTGAGAATTTTCTCTCTATTGAAAGGATTACTTGGTAGCATTTCAGTCTTCTAAATATAAATACATATATTTTTAAGTTGAAATATTGTAAAAGCATCAAAATATGTATTTAAATTTCAAATTATTTAATCCAATTCTGATTTTTCTACCTCTGAGTATTTAAATAAATATATTTCCTGAATTTAATCTGAAATATATAAATATCATTGTTCTTTTCCTATAAAACTGTACAGTGATAGGTCAAAACAACCTATTTCAGCTTTTAAATATATTTATTTTGTTTACATGTATATGGCAGCCTTATTAAATTAGATGCAAGAATGGCAACCTCTTTCTGCATACAGAATAGTGGTGCTTCTTTCCTTTTGAAATTAAATAGCTGGTGTTGCTAAACCTCACTTTCCCTTCTAAAGATTGTTAGATCATGTCTGAGGCTGATGTATAGCTTCATGGTCTCTGTAAATTCAGTATATGTTGTTAAAGAAGGAACTGCAGAATGCTTCCATATTTCATGATTATCCTTGTTCTTTACATGCTCAGAAGGAGAAAGGAATACTGTTTTTTTCTTGTGGCTATGTTATGTTATCCCAATGCAAAATAGTTTAGCAAGATTTTTCATATTTATTTGAAAGATTTATGTCTCAAGTAAAGGACAAAGAAGATATTGAAAATTTTACAAAATTATCTTACAAATTAACTACTTATGGAGCAGTGAGATTATTCCTATTAGACCAAAAAACTAGTACAGAACTGTATTTCAGATAAGCAGAACATACAGAAAACATCAGTTAGAGAAGTTATCTTTTCATGGCTTCTTTATTATTTAAGAGGTAAGAGAATTGCTCTTTAGGGAAAAATTTATGAAGGCTTACATGCAAAGTGGAAATGACTAAATACCTTCCATGATCTTCCCCTTTCATCTACTCTGGATTCCACAGATTGTTCTTCACATATGGCCCCCAAAATACTAGATAAACTGTTTTTAATTCAGAGATACACTGCTGTCTCCTGCCAAAAGATTTCCTCTAGAACAGCTGTTTTAAAAACAATGTCCACTATAAATTATACAGGATTATAAGGAAAGAAACATAAATGGAAGTAGAAATACTCATTGCTCTCAAATGCACATGGAAGAGAGTGAGAAATAAGTGATAACTCTATAGAGATATTTTAAGAACATTTACACTGACTTTTTAGAAAAAGAAAATTATGGTCATGGTAATTTTTCTTGACGAATTTCATTAATTTTTACTATTCATTTTATTTATCTTTTGCATTATTCTTTTGTTCCTTTTCCTTTTTTTTTTTTTTTTTTTTTTTTTTTTTTTTCTTTCCTTTTCCCTCATAGGACAGAAATTTACGGAAAAGGCATGTTTAAAAGAAAACTGGGTAGACTTTAGATGGGATACATGATGTTCTGGTAACAAATATTTTCTGACAGCAATCTTAATACATCAGGATTTTCTCCACTAAGCCACAAATAAATAAATAAATAACGTGGCAGTTTTGTTCTTGAAGATTAAAAAAAACTATATGTGTCAGGAATATGTAATAATTAATGTATTCTGTATACTAGCAGTTAAGAATCATTCAAATAGTATACAATATTTTTGTTACAATTGAATGAGTCAGCAATATGTTCCTTGTCAGTAATATGCAGCAGCTACTGATAGTTATAATTACTTTTTGCTCAGCCATATTTTCTGTTTACATAGCCTCGGTGGTAAAATAAACATGAAAAAACTTCTGTGCAAATAGATTCAGTAACATTAAATGACTTTTTCTCAAATGACACCAGAAAGAAGACTCATGGGGAAATGTTAACAAAGAGTAATGTCACATCACAGCTTTTGTAACTTTGTCTCAGCACAGGTAACGCAGAACCAGCTGTCTGCTTGTTTAATTAAATCACTTGGAAATAGCTTTGTACTATGCACTAGGGTACATTTTCAGAAAATATTATGTTGTTGTTAAACTTAAAAACTATTTTTATTGATTAAGTTGCAACATTTTACTTCTAGGGAATGGTGAGCTATGAGAATTACTCGAGTTTGTGTATCTAGCTAACCTTAATTCATCAGTGCTTCCATACAAATGATCAGCAACTAAAACAGATGTCACTATAAAAACTACCTTTGTAATGAGAAAAGAAATGCATGGAAGAAAGGAATGTTGTAAATTTAAGAAAGAAAAAGACAGTTTATTATCAATGTTAACTCTAACACTATTTCTCAGATTTATTTAAATCTTGGTATTCCCCCAAGATCTTTCATATCTTATAGTGCGAATCTTTGAGTAATCTGTGCCTTTATGTAATTTATTGCTTGTTATTCTCAGTCTGAACAACTGCAGATATCTGCTATTTTCTGTCTGCTGAATTTATACTGAAGTTCAAAATTCACTTCAGTGGACTTCTTTCTGAATATCTCTCTTAAACTTATTTTACTTTTGAGATAGCCACAAACCCTGAAATCCCTCTGACTGGAAAAATTGCTAGGATATTTTTGCTTTTGTCAGAGCAACACTTAAATACTCATTCATGTAATTATGCTGAAGCAAACAAACAAACAAAAAAAACCCCATAGAACTGATTTGCTAGATCTTATTATAATGTCCTATAATCTATAAACAGGTTTCCACAGAATGAATTTTTAATTAAAACTCATGTCAACAAATCGTGGCCTATATCTTCAGTTCCTGTTCTATATCTGCTTTTGAAAAGTATGTCACTTTTAAGGTGAGATAGATTGTATACCCTAGCAAACTCTTTGTAATTAACATTTGGAAAATCCTTTAGAGAAGCTTAGAGCTCTTCAAGACTACTGACTACAGCAGTAGTCAGTACACTAAGAACAATACCAATAAGAACACACTATATGTTCTTACTCAATTACAATACCACTCGCTTAGCAGAAAGGGAAGCAGTATTGGATTTGCTCTAGGAAGCAGCTGGAAGTTTGCCAGAGTGTATGAGACAGGCATTTCTTTATTTATTTGAATACTAAATAATGTAGAGGTAATTTTGAAAACTGTGGCATTGAGTGAAAAAGATCCTGGAGCATTATTAACTTTTCTGTTGTAGCTATAAGATCAGTGTAATTAGAGTGCTATGGATGCATTACCAGAGGGCTGGGTAGACTCATGCATTCTATTAATGCTTACAGTAATGTATGATGAGGAAAAACAAGCAAAACATATTTTAGATCATGAAATGATCGTTTCAAGACACCATTGGTTTTATGTAGAAGATAGATATTTTTTTTGCCACATTCACTTGAGTTTAAAATAACATGATAATTGGAAAAACAATTTCAGTATTTTAGTATGGATTTTACTATCTGCTGTGTAACTCCACAGTACTGCAAGAAAGACAAGAGTGTGTTTAAGACACAGTCTTTTTTTTTTTCCTGCAGATATAAGTAACAGAAATAATTGCAGTTCTGATCTTGAATAGGACTAAAACTCTCTCTGAAATCATTGCGCAAGTGTTTATGAACTTCACACATTCAGCCTCACCAGCTCCTAAAGACTGGGGAAGATTGTAGGATTTCCTTGTGGGTTGGAACTGCCTCATCATATATTCAGAACTTTGTCTGTGTTAATATGCATGCATGTTTTTTAACTTCCAACATCCTGAATCTCTTTTGTTGACAACTTATTTAGTGCTTTTTTTTTTTTTTTTGACTCACATTTGTTCAAGTGCTTTGGATAGGATTATTGAATAAGCCTTAGAATAAATCATAATGTGTTCAGTGATGGAAAACTAGGTACAATATCATTTCCTTTGTTCATAATGATGTCTGCATTTTCATTACAGACATGCTCATGTCTTTATCACTTTCAGCTGTGTTAACTATTAAAACAGTTTCTTTGATCTACATTATTTTGTCTCTTGTACCTTTTCAGATCCTTTGCCATGACAGAAAATTTCATGACAGTGACAAGGAACTTTGCTTATGTCTAATAGGATGCTCCATACACAGGCAAGATGGTATTCCTCATACGTTGTGTATTGACTTGTTTTAAGAACAAGTAAATGAGATTTGACAAAGAATGTGAAAAAATGTACTCTGGAAGAATGAAAGAAATGAAGTTAGCATCATGTCATCATAAATCTTAGACTCTCTGTATTCAAATGCAATCACTTGCCCCAGTAAAGAAAATGTATTATTCATGCCCTCATACATCTTGTAAAATGATGTGATTGGTTTTTTCTACATTCTTTGACAAGATCTTATGCACAAGTACAAATAAATAAAATAATGGTGCATAAAAGGCTTAAGCAGTCACAGCTAATTTTATCATAAATATCTCCTATATTGAATTTTTTTTTCTAAGAAACTTGTGGTTTTTCTTTTCATAGAATAATAGATAATGTTTTAATCTTGATTCTCTTTGAAATTCCTTTTTTTGATTTGATAAACATTCATAATTAACTTTAACAGAAATTAAAGCAGCTTTCCTTGCAGAAGTAATTCTTTATGGCAAGTCTAATGTTACTTTGAACAATGAATCTGCTTAGTATCCTTTAAAAATCTGAGACTAAGAGTTTCCACTTACGTGTAGGCTATCTAAGGCATGCAGACAAAGCTACTTGTCCAAAGTGTGTAGTTCTCCTTTGTAGATGTGATGAGGACTCAGAACTTTGGAACACTCTAGCTCACTTGTAAGACTATTGCTACCATGGTGCAGTTACAATCTGTTCCCTTCCTAAAAGGTAGAAAAAACCGTTCTCTGCCACATACTGGTTTATTATATATTTTTCATACCTAAATGATCAACAATTGCATGAGCGGTTGTTCCACCATATTCCACGAGTATCAGAGAAGAATCAGCACCAATAAATTAAAGATGAGATCATTTCTGCATATTTGAAAACGTTTTACCTTTCTTTACGGTAAATCTGGGATCATTTAACATGGAAAAAGTGTTTTAAGAATGGAATGTATTAAATGAGGAAAAATTGGGGAAAAAAGAAAAGACCAAAATAATTGAGATATTTAGAAAATTGACAAGTATACATATGGGTTTTTTAATAGTTGATATGAGATAGTCTAGTTAGAGAAATGCAATCAATTTATCTACTTTAATCTATCAATTGGTTATTTTTTTTTTGCTGATAGTGAGGAATTGGTTGGAACAATAGAGCTGTGCTTTTACCAGCTGATTTCTGTAGACAATTCAATGATATGTAAAATACATTCTATGCAACTGTCATATATTATAGGAACTGCATTCAACTGTGTTTTATTATTTAGTGCTAGAAGTTATGTAAACCTTTAAAATGTAAATTTTTTATTATAGAAGCTCACTTCTAAGTAGGTTATATAAGACTTAACTGCATATCTGTGACTTATTAATAATACAGTAATTTTAATTAGGTATTATGCATATAAAAGTTAGGTCATACATTTTAATATTAAGTTGGAAGAAGCCCAGTTAAAGCTAGAGGTCATTTTCATATGTTAATAAAATTATTTTTTCAGGGTCAATGTCAAGCTTTTGGCAGAATATTACTATTTTTATTCATTATTGGAAAGATTCATGAACATTTATTTTTCACTGTTTATAGTAGTATCTTGACAGTATGTGTATTAGCTCATTATGTGAAATGAGATAAATATTGTGGATGCTTTTGTATATGAAACCACATTTATGGTATTAAACAAATATCTAGATGTGGAATAGCATATATAGACAAAATTTGTTGAGTAAAATATTCTCATTTTACTGAGACATTGTTTTTGTAACAATTCATGGATGTAACCGGCAATAGGATACCTGATTTGTAAGTAAGTGTAGACATATAAGTGGCTAAGAAGAACCCTTTTGCAAATTGGAAAGAAACAAAATTTGAAATATTTTTAAGTATATTGTAAAAACATTCAGAATTATTTGTAGGAATAAACAGCTATCATGAAAATTAGGTTTGCAGTGACTGAAATATATGAAGGGCCGAAAAAAAAAAAAAAAAAAAAAAAGGTTATTAACAGACCTCAGAGAACAAGGCTATGTTTTTGTTTCCAGATGGATGGTGTCACAGCACCTTTTAGTTTTGCGTCCTTCACAGCTACTTCAGAGACAATGAAAAACTGCTAGGTTCTGTCAACCAGGTAGAACTGATCATCACGAATTGGTATTCATTATCTGTGGATATAGGAAATTATTAAAGACTAAGGTTTTAGTGGTTGTTTTTTTTTAAAAAAAAAAATTATTAATAATATTAATTTATGAAAAGCTGCATGACTTGAGTAGTTGAAATTAAATTGAGGAAAACTCTATATTGCTCTATTTCTGTAATATGAGTAGATTTCATCAGCAGTGCTGGCATGAGAAGAAAACGTGTAAGTGAAGGTGAGTCTGTGATATTTATAATCATTTCAAACATTTTTTGATCGACTAAGTGAAAAAAATATTAGTAATATTATTTTAACCTTTTGATATATTTTCTCTGCGTAGTTACTGATCCCTGATACAAGGGATATAAATTACCCACCAAATCTTTGTATTCTTAAGGTCAATGAGGTAGCTGAATATCTTTCTGTCTTTTTAAGAAAAATGAAATACTTTCAACAGTGTTATAAAATGATGGCTCTGGAGCACGAAAGCTGTTAGGCACAGGGCAAGGGTAAAGGAAATGAAAATGGAAATGGAAGCTTTGTTCAGCATGAGCCAAAGGATCTTAGTACTGATATGAAGGATACATTAACATCTCAGGGGATCAATGATTTAGTCTTTAGGTCCTTCCAATGTGCAATTATACTGTGGTTTTACTTTTGTAGTTCCAGTAAAATAGCGCAAGGTGAATCCTAATATAGTTGTGACTTATGATTGGATTTACCAGCTTGTCAACTTTTATCCTTTCTCTGGAGACAGTAATTTACCTTCAGTTTACTGAATTTAGTCTTTAATTAAAGCACTTTTTTCTTTCATAAAATAACAAAACCCTAAGATTTGTGCAATCTGTTATTTATCTTTTGCTTGTTAATCATGATTTTCCATTTTAACTGTGGAAGAGAAAGTTATTTAATATTTTAAATGCTTTATTTTGTATTATAAAAGTTTTATGTTGTATTCTATATTACTGAGATATCATATTGCTTAAATTTAAGTTGTACTTTAGGAACAAATTATTTTGGAACTAAATAAATAATAGTTCATGAACAAAAAGAAGTTTAATTTAGTTTGTCTTTTTTTTTATTATTATTTCATTGTTCCTATAATTTCTAATTCAAGCTGTTCTCAAATGCGTCTAATGAAAGTGTCACAATCCCTCCTTGTACTGTAAATGATACCATCATTCAATTGTTTACACTGTTAATAATATTTTCATGATGTCTGCCTAAATTTTTCTAAGCCTCAAGACATTGTTCTTCGCCTATCATTTCTTGAGACTGAATGACTCTATTTTGTCATGCAAACTTTCACTATGAGGACATTTGTATACAGTTGAAAGTGGATAATATCCCCCTACAATTTGCCATTCTAAACTATGGAAATTCAGCTCCCTTGGTCTTTTATCCTTTAATCCTTTGTTTCCATTGTGGTTTCTCTACTTTTTTTTTTTTTTTTTTTTCCCCCCCATTATATTTTGAGTATTGGGATAGCAGTGTATTAACAAAGAGATAAGTAAGCTACAGGCTGGGACAACTGAAAAATGCTTTAACTAAATGTAGATAGCAAAAATATATTCAAAAGGCAAATACGAGATTATCCCATCAGTCTAGCAATGAGATGCTAGTATAATGACATAATAAAAAGAATGAGGATAATTAACTTTTTTCTAACTCTTAACTAACTTCAGTACAGTACATGACAATAATGTATCTTTAACATAACTTTTTCCAAGGACCTAAATAATCAGGAACAGAAATTTATTTTGAAATAACTGTATATTCTTCTAAAGTACTTCATGAAGTCCATGTGTACTCACTTAAATGCCACTTATGTGGCTCTGTGGAACTCTTCTGGTGCTCTTGAAAATTTGGGAATCTCATCATTAAATTCTAAGGAAAATAGATGTTCAGAAGTAATTAAGAGTTAAATAACATTTAGGGCAGAGTATTTCTATTGGAGTGGCAGAAAATGGCCTGTTTGTTTTCAAGATTGTTTTGTTTCAAGCCCGTTAGATTCAAGTGAAAATTTAAATGAAAAAGGCAGAAGAATCTGCATTATGTAGGTCAGATTATATAGTCTAAAATATACTTTAATTCTCAGCATCTATTAACTTTGGCAGCCTGAGGCTATTTCTTTCCAGGTTGCCCGTCCCTTCTTCCACAGGAGGTAGATTCTCTTTTTCTCCTGGAGCCTCAAGAATAGCTCCCTATTCATCCATGCTGGTCTTCTTCTGCGCCAGCTCATTTTGCGGCTCAGTAGGACAGCCTGCTCCTGTGCCTTTAAGACTTCCTTCCTGAAGAGCAACCAGCCATCTTATACCCCTTTATTCTCTAAGACTGAACGCCAGGGGACTCCCCCTACTAGTCTCCTGAAGAATTCAAAGTCTGCCCTCCGGAAGTCCAAGGTAGCTGTTTTGCTGTTCCCCCACCTGACTCCACCAAGAATCGATAACTCTACCATGTTGTGGTCACTCTGTCCAAGACAGCCCCCAACCTCCTCATCTCCCACTAGACCTTCTCTGTTTGTGAACAGCAGGTCTAACGGGGCAGCTCCTCTCATAGGTTCTCTTATCAGCTGCATCAAGAAGTTGTCCTCCAGAATTCCAGAATTCTCACCCTATTCTCACCAAGGGCGTTTAGGGGGAGGAAGCTACCTTCCCAAAGAATGCTTCTGGCCGCACAGCAAAGGGGTCAAGGTCGAGCTAGCTAGATAAGAGTGGGCAGTGCCAGCTCTGCCCCTGCTGGCTCAGCAGCCTGCCCACAAGCTGCCAGCTCCCCGGCACCGATACAGTGCTTTTGCTAGATTCAAAGAAGCCCTAAAAAGAGCTTTTTGGCCAGCCTTTTTGCTTTAGGTCCCTTGTCCAGCGCAGTCTTACCTGCTCTGAAGCCGGTCTCCGCAGCAATTTCAGGAGCTCCTGTCTTCTTTCTCCCATGCCAACTAGCCTGCTGTAAGTGTACTGCAAGTTTAAACTTGCATTTAACACAGTATTGGAGAGACTAAGAAAGCTGCTCTGAAAGTAATGCTTCTCATTTTATCATGTTGGCTCACCACCTCAAGACAGATGTTGGTGATACAGCAGTACAGATTGAACCTTTTCACCAGAATTCTGTTACATTCTGTTGCCATGCAACAGATGGCAGTAGAGAGGCAGTCTGACAAAATGACATCTGACTTGGAAGGGTATATGAAGCCAAGGTGCGTCGTAGAATTCCACCGTGTGGAATAAAATCGTATATGTGGGCACAGTGAAGTGGTAAGTGGTGCATTTCAGCAGTGGTGATAGCAAGCTAATAAAATATTTTATTAATATAAAATATTTTGGTAAACTATTTCAATTACTTTCCACTAAAATTCAGGAGGAAATTTCATGAGTTTTCTGTGAGTAAGACCTCACAAGTACTGAAACTGGGCTAGATTTGGATTTGTATGCAGTAGCTCAGACCAAGTTATAGTGATGATTGCTCAGTCTGCCAGGATTTTTAACTTTGTACAGAAATTAGATGCTCATGACATTTTCTCCTATTTCTTCCTTATTCTTTATTCTTAGCCAATTAAGAGTACATAACTGCTTATACCCTAAGCCACATTTATGCTTCTTCTAAATGTACCATAAAATCACTGAAAATATACTTGAAGAACATCAAAGAATAAAAGTGATTTGATTTTTCATGTAAAATAAATTCAAAAATTGTTTGAAGATATTTCACAAGTGTCTAGTGACTCATAGCTATTTACAAACAAGCTGCTTGAAATGCATTTTGAGAAGCTCAGAAACAGTTCTGTTTGAAATATATATATTTTATAGCTTGTTATTTTGCATAAGATGGGCAATGGATCTTGAAAATTACATCTTCCTAGAGTGTTTCCCAAGCAACTTAGCAACCACTGTAAGATTTCAAATAGATAAACTGTTCATCTTAGTTTTGATATTTATGTATATAGATTTTGGTGTTCTGGCCATTACCACAGCAAACTTAATCTAAATAAAGACAGTGTAGGAACTGGAGGTTCAGTGAAGATATGTCTTTGTATACATCAATTTGTACGAGTTTAATATTGCATCAGTAGGAACAAATTGATGTTAAAGTTCACTACTGGACTAGATGGTTACAGTTGTTAAGACTGTAATATTTCATACTCCTGGTAAGAATTTGCAATAAATCTATCTTAGTGATAAATTGCTCTTAATCTTCATTTTAAAACTATGAGATGTAGAAATAATAATAATTTGAGGTACTGAGATAACTGAGATAATTAAAAAAATGTTTTATACTCTGTAGCTGGAATACTTAAATTGCTTCCTTCGTCATAAAAAATCAAACCAAAGCAAATGAAGGATGAAGACAACTTTTCCAGATGAGCCTACTAGTAAAAATGAGAGTTATACATGTGTATATGTACAGAGACCCAGAACAAAGTTATAGATGTACTATGAGGACTATTTGAAAATATCTATTTAGAAAAACTGCTTTATTTTTTGTACCACCTGCTAATCAAAGTATTACATCAAATGCAGCCCTTGGGCATAACTATCATTTAACAATACATGAAGGATACTTAAGCAGTCAGTGTAACGCTTGTGAACATTATGGGTAAATATTAACATATGCCATTCACAGTACTTTTTACTTCCTTCTCCTGTCAGCACTTTAATATATTTAAAGTCACACTCAAATTAATGAGAGGTCAAAAAGTGACCTTGAAGGATCTCTCTCACTCATTTGACAAGATAGAGGTTCATCCCTGTAGAAATAGAATAGAAATTACTTACTGTAGCAGTGTTAAATTTACTGCTTTCCACAGTCTGAATGATAAGCTGGAAAATACACTGACATTGTGGATGAAGGTGATCCTCTCTGCTTTTCAGCTGTAAACCTAAGTGTGCATGAAACTTACTTATTATCTTGACTACAGAAAAAGATATTAAATTATGAGCAACATTTGTATTTAAAACATGCTACAAACAGAACTATGAAGTTTTTATTTTACTCCTTAGAATTAGAATCAATATTTCTTGTCTGATGAATTAAGAAAAATATCACTAACTAGTCAGTTCAGGCACTGTGGTTGTAACTTACTAATTGAAATATAAGTGCCGTATGAATTTGAAAATGTCACTCATAACTTGAAGACTCCAAAATTTGCACCTACAGTTGTTCTTGAAGATAAACTTCCTGAAAGAAAAGTGAAACAATTTCACCCAGTAGTCTTTTACAGTCTCCCAATTGCTTTTGGTTCATCAAGTTGTTTACACTTACTGTATGTATGCAGTGGACCTTGTGATCTACAGCCTATAGAAGGTGGATAGTAGTAGAGTTTCTATGTGTCAAAATGCCTAAAAATGTTCATCTTCCCAAAGTAAAGACATGTACTTCACACAAACACATATATACTAAAATATCAGTTTGTGATCCAAAGTCAGTTCAAAATTTGTTTTCATAAAATTACTTACGAAACCTGGAACAAGTGGTAAGATTTATTGTTTAAAACTGAGAATAAACCAGAAAAAGGGCTGATGAATTTAGCAAAACTATACTTGGGTTATCCTTTTATATTTTTATAAAACAGGGCTTACACAAAGCCTGTGGGATTACTGTTATACCAGTGTAAATGAAATCAGAATCACACTTGCTCTGCACTGGTTGCTAAATTGTTCTTAAAGTCTCAAGGGAAGATACGTTTATTGATTCTCTAAATCTGGATGACTTTGCAATACCAAATGGTTCATTAGACCTTTAACAGTTCCCACACTATATTGAGAAATATTTTCATTTTGTAGTTTGAGAATTAACTGCAACAGGATACAATGTCTAATATTAAGTTATTGACTCTTCAGCAATTTCTTATGTAGCATATGAAAAAAGAACCAGATTTCACAAAAATGCTGGAGGTACTATTGCCTTCATGGTTAAGATATACATGAATGAATAAGCATGAGTTTATCTTGATTTTCTCTTATTTCAAATCATACATCTCTATCATACCATACCTGTTTGAAAGAGCAGGACATCAAGCAATGATAATAATAATAAAACAGAGAAATATCTCACAACTTCCATTACCGAAATGCACACAGCTGATGCAGTCCACTCACCTGAGGTTTAACAGCAGTGATGTATCCTGATTAATTTTTAATTGATGCTGATATTATGAACATAGCTATGCCTGCATTATCACTTTGGCAGTTGATTCTAGCAATAGTTGCTCTGTCACTAAATCACTGATATTTTTGCAAACAGATTTTTTTTTTTTTTTAACTTAATTTTTAACTTTGCCTCAAGGAAAAGACAGTCAAAGTCAGTAATTGACTTAGCTTAGGCTCTGGTTTGAAACAGTACTGTTGTTGAGATCTGTCATAGCAACCGCTGTGGGTAAAAAGCTGCTATTAATAAGTGTGTAGTAAGACAATGAGGCTGTGGGAGAAAAGAGTTGTGAGTCCTTGGGAAAAAAAAAGAGGAATCATAAGTGGCAGTAAGTTTCAAGCTGAACAGGTGAGGAGAGAAAAAGAAAGGAATGGAAATTGATTGCAACAATAAATGGAAAACAAACCAATGAAAACAAGTTAGAAAATTGCAATTTTTCTTCAGTGAAAATTGAGACACAGATTTTGACTGGATTGTTACTGAAAAAGAATATGTGAAAAAAGAATGTTTGACCATTTTTTGTTTACTGTTTGACTTTGCAGTGGAATAAATTTCTGTTCTTACATGTAATATCTCTTAAAAATTTACTTCAATTTTTTTTGGTAATGTGGCAACTGACTTTCACTGGGCAGAACAGTATTTTTATACAATTTCAGGTCAAACCTCTGTCACTGAGACACTATTGTGATTTTCCTTGGTGAATGTGTGTAGATGTAAATCTATAGGCCACATAAATGACCAAGCAGTGCCAGTAAGTAAGTAAGTAAGTAAGTAAGTAAATAAATAAATAAATGCAGATCTTTGGTAATCTTAGATACTTTTTTTTTTTTTTTCCTAGGAAATGTTTAGAACATATTAAAAGGACACCTTGTAAATAATTTCCCAGAAAAATTGATTCTTTCAGTTATCTTTAATAGTTGCTTCTTTGGTTTAACTTCAGAACTTTCTTTTTTAAAGGACTAATTCAATGTGATTTTTCTTTTTTCTATACAGCAGTTGAACTGATCTGAGGGATGGGATGGGGATATGACACTAGGTGGTAACTGGAACTGGCTGGCATTCTTTGGACCAAATGTTTTTTATCTGGGTTTTTCTTATGAAAAATAATATTGTCAAAATGATCATTTTAATGAGACAAAAATGTAATCAGCAGCAACATAAATGTTATGTAAATGAGTGCACCCAGGAGAAGGACTTCTAAATAGTCCAGAAATTTGATAATGCTTTTTATGTATGTATGAATCCTTCTTTGTTTTCTGGCTCAAAGCTTTAATTCTGAGGTATTTCTTGTGATACGACTCTAGGAGATGAGAGATGGGTGTTGCCGTGTGGCAATCAATATCACTGTGGACAATTTTACATTTGAAAGCATTTCTTTAGAGCTGTTTGCCTTCAGAAGAGATTGCTCAGGACTGTTTACTGGCGGAAGATCTAGCCTGTGACCAAATAACTCCAGATTGCGATGGGACATTGGAGGATGATACCACTGTATCCTGTGAAGGCAAGATATAAGTTGATGCCTCCCTGCTCCCTCTTATCTGCTGGCAAGTCCAGGAAGATATGAACAAAGGAGTTTCTGCTGAGATCCCAGAGCCAGAAGCTGCCACTCCAAAGAGAGCTGACTCGACCACTTTGGACTTATAAATAAGTTGTTACTACCATTGAGAAGTTGCCATCATTGCTGTGGTCACTGTCATCCTCAATGGAACAACAACGCCTGATGACACACCACTACTAAAGATCAATGACTGAACTACAAACCACGCTGGATCCATGGTGGTGACTATCTCCCTCTTGCTGCCTACAAAGACTCCTTCCTTCTTCTTTTCCATCATTTCTATTGCCCTCCTTCCCTTCCCCACTACCCTAATTCATAATAGTGTCCGTCC
Source organism: Phasianus colchicus (assembly GCF_987193195.1). NCBI lineage: Eukaryota > Metazoa > Chordata > Aves > Galliformes > Phasianidae > Phasianus > Phasianus colchicus. Next base: position 44,900,097 of record NC_143439.1, read on the forward strand.
TCCCCTTCCCCATCTCCCTAAGATTTGTAATAAACTGGTCGGACCAGCATTTGAACTGTTGTTTCTTAATCTCATGCCGGGTATACTGATTGCAAAGAACCTCCTCTCTCTCCTATAAATTGGAGCGAGAGAGTGTATCACTTCACCTTCAAGCATTTTTATTTGTACATGTACCCAACTTTATAGAAATCAATATAAATAATTTTCTTCTGTAATAGCTTTTCCCTATTCTATTCTTAAGAAAAAAAAAAAAAAAGCTGATTTTAAAATTGATATTTCTACATTCCTTTACCCACTTGGAAAGTAAGTAAGTGCTCATATTAATTCAATTCTTGGCATTTCATATGTTTTACATTGGAGCTGAGAGAGGTTATGGATATCTAAACATCAACAGTAATAGATTCTGACATTTCTGGCTCCTAGCCAATAAGATATAGAAAAGTAACTGTTGTCTCTGTGACAGAGAAGACTGTACACTGTACTGTGTTCATATGCCAAGATTTTTCTCAAAGCAAGACTTAATCTGAGACATAACTGCAGGGCAGGAACATATGGTTGCTCCAGAAAGTCGTTTATAGGAGGCACTTCTTTTTCCTTGGACATCTGTGGCACTATCAGATGGTCTTGTCTAATTTACTCAGCCAGAAGAATTCACTGACTTTATAATGTAATCTCAAGCAAGTCTTCCTAGTTCTCAGATGAGCCAGTTCTGATACAGTGGATAATACGAGCAAGAATAGTAAACTTTTTAAAAATATTCCTATGATGCTGCTGAATTGGAGAGTAATTTTAGTTGGAAAACAAAAAATCATTCAGAAGAGAATCATTTCAATAGAATTTTTTGTTGGGAAGTTATAGTGGCTATGCAAAGTCATGGTTTGAACCAGTAATTGAGTACTGGTGGGAAGGCAGGGTCAACCCACAGGAGCTCAGGTGCAATCAATGCATGTGAGTGACCAGAAGGGGTGGAGCCAGGATCCTCATTTAAGGGTTGGCAGGGGGGAGTGAGAGTATTTTGCTGGGGATCCCTGCCTACCTGGAGCCTTTCATGGGTAAGCAGATTTTTTTTTTTTTTCCCCCCTTTGTTTCCATGTTCTAGGCTGCTGTATTGGTCATATACTTACTTGCTGCAGCCTCAGACTTTGCTATTCCACTGTTGTTACTGTGCTTTCCATCACATTATAGCATTACAGCAGTGGACCCCAGTCAACGTTAATTAATTAATTTTCCTTAATTCTTATTGCCTTTGAAATAGATAACTCCTTACTGCGCTATAATTACACTTATTTGCTTGAAATTAACATGCTATTTTGCAGTTGCAGTAGATTTTCTGCTTCTCGTTTTAGTGGATGTAATCAGTGGTATGAGATCTGTACTCTTTACAAGTTAATTCTTTTTCTTTGTTTCCAATGAAGGTCTTCAAACTTTCTATGAGCAAATGAAATATCTCCCCCAGAAACTTGAATACATATAGACCGGTCAAAAAAACCAAAAAACTAATGCTGAAACTTAACTGTGGCAAGAACTGATACTGTGATCATCTGAGAGCTGAATGACTGTATAAAATCTTCCAGAGAAGGAACTGAATTAATGTTAAGATCATGGCCTAAATATTAGGTATTCAAAACAGTGCTAAGCTGCTAAATTATAGAGAATGAAGTTGGTGTTGATTTTTATTTTCTTCTTTTTTTCTTAACAATAGTCAGACTGAAACAATGTAATTATTGTACTGTCAAATAACCCCATCTATCCTTGGAACTTTACCACTTAACTCTGTCTTTGGGCGTCTTAATGACTGAAAGTCAGATCCTCGGTGATGTGTATCAATTCTTCTACTCTGACTTTAGTGACTTGCACAAATTTACAGCATCTGGGTCTATGACCTTACACTCAGAGCCAGTTTGCCCATAAGAGATACAGACAGCTCTGTGAAATGAAATGTTGTTTTTCCTGTCATTTTTGTGCAATCTTTTCCTTTTTTACCTTCTCATGCCTTTGGGGACGAGGCAAAAGGGGTGGCATATAAGTTTGGTTCAGAGAAAGTATAGACTTCAATGGTACACTAGATTAATATATTACAAATCTGTAGCTTTTACGTATGTTATTCTTTTACTACAAGGATAAATTATACCTATGCATCCCCATAATTTTATTTCCAATTTCCATTGCAGATGCATACCCCTATTTGAAAACAAAATATGGTTTTAGAATATTTTGTCAATAAAACTTAAATTTTATATATGTTACCACAAGCCATCTACAAATTTAGTGGCATTTTCTTCATTTTAAAACCTAGTGACGTTCTGACTTAAAAGCTGAAGATATCACTTGTCTCTTTACACACTCTGTACATTTGAAACATTTTTCGTAATATGCATGAGAAGGGAGATTGTCTGCCATTACATTTTATGTTTTATGAATCTTTGCCTAGCAACGTTATAAAATGAGATGTTGGTATGTGTGACAAGCCAGATTATTTTTCACTATGCATACTCAATGGATTTCAGCAATTCAGTGCTTGTATCCTTCTCTTAAGGACCAGTTATTCTCACTTGAAGTATCACAGAATCACAGTGGTTGAAAGGGACCCCTGGAGATCATCCAATCCTTGCTGAAGAAGCTCCCTACAATAGCTGACATAGTAAAGCATCCAGGCAGGTTTTGAGTAACTCCAGTCAAAGCTCTAGAACCCTCCTGGGCTGCCTGTTCCAGTGCTCAATCACTCTCAAAATAGAGAAGTTTTTCCTCATGTTTGTATGGAACTTTTGGTTTTCTTGTCTGCACTCATTGCTGGACACCACTGAAAAGAATCTCTGGGCCCCATACATTTTACACCTATGCTTTAGATATTTATAAGCACTGACAAGATCCCCTCTTGGTCTTCTCCAGCCTGAACAGTCCCAGGTCTCTCAGCCTTTTCTCGTATAGAAGGTGCTAACCAACTATGTGGCCCACCCTAGACTCTCCACTAGTTCCTTGTCTTTCTTGAACTGGGGAGCCCAGAAATGGATGCAGTACTTCAGATGTGACCTCACCAGGGCAGAGTGGAGTGGGAGGGTCACCTCCCTTGTCTTCCTGGCCACACTTTTTAACACACCTCAGGAAACCAATGGCCTTTTTGGCCACAAGAGCATACTGCTTGCTCATAGCCAACCTGTTGGCTACCAGAACACCTCAGTCCTTCTCTGTAGATTTTTCCAGCAGGTCAGACCCTAACCTGCACTGATGCGATTATTCCTCTTCTGGTGTAGGACTCTTCATTTGTAGTAAATGTGTTTAATCCATATACTTTCTTATTACTTTTGAAGAACAGATACTCTGCTTTTGTTTTGTGTGAGAAAGCAGTCTGATAAAAATGTGTCTGTGAAGCAGCAACATTAAGCAAGCTTTTACAAGTATACTTTTGGAGTGCTTACTACTTCATATATTCTGTTTTTCTCTATGTGGAGATATCTTCCAAAAGGCTGATTTCTTTTCTTGATTGTTACTAGTCAAATTTCTCTTAGCTGCATTTTTATACAGAACTTGTGATTTAAACATTTTGACGATAACACTAATATACTGATATAATTTACTGAAAAGAAAAATCTGTGAAATATGATACATACTGCACTTTTATTGAAGGTTGCATTTTGCAATATTTTGGTTAAAAAAACAATTTGATTAAAACAGTCCCTCAAGCTGTCAGTATCTTTTTCATGCTAATTACATCTTAGAAATAATTACAATCTGACATAGCAAGTCATAAACAAGACCAAAATATCATTACATTTCTGTAAGGAAGGTAACAAGCAGAATGGTAGGCTACAGTTTATGGTCACTTAAACAGTCCTCATCCAGATTCTTTGTTGGAGCTGATTATGGTTGTGGTAGTAACTGTTTAAACCTATTCATGCTGGATCTTCTGAAAGGTATAATTTTTCAGAATTTCTTTTTCCAGCCATAGAAAAATGATGTTAATAAAACACTAGCTGTAAATATTATGCAGAACTTCATACATGTATGAACAAGCTTTTAAATAACTGGGAGTATTCATTCAGCCTCTAAGTAGTTCTGCACTGCTGTGGGCATGAAATATGTGCACCATAGTTGCTAGGCAATAGTAAAGCTATTAGTTCTGGCTGCAATGTGAACTCTCTCTCTTTAGGATATGACTGTACTGAGATTAATCCTGCTAGTCCTCAGTTAAATATACTGAGGATGGTCAGTATCAGAAGATTTGTTTGCACTAGGAACCAGAGATTTAAAAGAAAAATTTCCTTCCTCCACTCTCAAAGTTACTCAGAAAACATAAGTTGGTATATTAGTTTCTATTTTCCAAACTCAATGATATGAAAAGATATTTTACTAAACTTCATGTTAAAGAAAGAAGTGGTGTTCTTTTCTGACTTGTTTATCCTTAATCCTTTTTCTTGAAGAAATTACAGTCTTCCTGATAGCCATGTTTCTTTCCAGCTCTAGCAACTTTTTCAGAATAGAATCAAATTTTTATTTATCCAAGTCAGTACACAACACAGCATATATTTCTAGCAAAAACTGATTTTAATTTTTGCAAGTGAAAGTCCTGAATTGTCCATGACTTTTGTTTCTCCAGGAAAACTAAACTTAATATTATGATAACAGAATCAGACTCGGGAGTATTGCAGACTTTTGCTTGAGATCTCATACAGCATTTTCCACAACACCGTTCTTTTTCTTCAAGTGACTCTCAAATCTGCCCACAATTTTTATATATCTAGAATGTAAGTGTAGGTTTATTCTATATTTTGCCTATTTGCATTTCATGTGTTTGTACTTTGTAGCCTAACTTGTGTGTAATAGAATGGTAATGTTTCCTCCTGAAGAGAAAAGATGTTTATTCATGGCTGAGAATGATTTAGATGCCATGGAGACTGAAAGCATCTAAGAAGATAAAAAGTGGGAGGTTCCTTGTTAAGTGTAGTAACTGCGAGGAAAGCAGGCCAACAGAAAAGCCCTTCAAGGTCCTTTCTGGTACTTTAAGGTCACAACAAAAACAGATGATCCTATTTCTCTTTTTTCCCTAAATTCTTGCAACCTTTTGGTAATGATAATCTATCAGTTGAATATAAATATTTCTTCAAATCTTAATAGATTTTATATTATTATATAATATATAAATATAAATCTTCAAATCTTAATGTAACTTAAAGTTTAGGGTATAAAAACATTAAAATCTACCTTCGTATAGAATCGGGTTGAAGGTGTTTTGAGTACATAAGCTGTGATTTCACACTTAATCAAGATATATGTTTAGATTTATGATGGCTTGTTCAGAACCTTGGTTCTTCTGGCTAAAACTTTGGTTAATGCCTTGTTGAAATTAGGTGAATGAAGAAGCAGATAGGAATTGATATTTTTGAAATTGAAGCCAAGTATTAGTCAGTCATGTTTGAAAAATGTTTTACATGTTGTGTCATGTTGAATAACTAAGATATTGGGAAAGTACCTTGAGAAAGCAGTCAGGTCACTTACACTATAAAGAATAGATGTTAAACTCATAAATAAGCATTGGTGAATAAAAGTTTTCTGTTATGCTTTTCTGAAGACTATTCTTCCTCCATGAAAGTGGTTCCATAGCAAATGCCTTTGGGCATTTAATCATTTTATGTTGATGTTTCATAAATGTCTGTACTGTCTCACTGGGAGGAAAGGGATCTTACAGTAAGTATCATGGTGATAAGGTGATGAATCTTTGGCTTGATAAAGTGATGACTTGGGTTATTAGATTATCACTTAGAAAAGACTTTGTACAAAAAAAAAAAAAAAAAAAAAAACACCAAAGTAACAGGAATGTTAATGTTGACAAAAAGAAAAAAGATAAAATACATATCAACTTGTTTACTTTTGAAATTTGAAGCGCTAAGGAGTGCACTCGACTGTTATCTAGACCTGGGGTAAATTTGAATGTAAGTACATACATCTTAGCATAAGTTCAAACACATAGGATTCCTGCAGTTCTCTCAAATAGTGTTGAAACAAAATACATTCAGTAAAAAGCAATTACTTCAATGCAGGTATAGAATGTAAAAAAGTTCAAGGGGAAGAAAATCCATTTTTCCAGATTATAATTGCAAGAAATAGACTATCAGTAATGAAAAAGTGCTTGAATATTTGAATCACATTTACATTTGAATGTAAAGGTTTCCATCATTAGACGTTTGCGTTGTCAGTATAAGAGAAAACATCAGAGTGAGATTCACTTGTTGAGGTGAAGAAAAATAAACACAGAAAAGAACCAACATAGTATGTTTGTGGGAAAAATGTATTCAAAAGAAGGAAGAAAAAAACAGCTGATGAAAACTTGGCAGTGCTACCAGAAAACAAATGTGATGCATTTGCATTTTTGAACAGCAGCCAAAAGACCAAAATGATCTAGGACTGTTTACAGAGGATAGGCATCAAACTAGACATCAGGTGAGCAGATCTGTGTGGTCTGTCTCTGCACTGCTGACCTTGGCTAAGTCTTCTGTTATAAACGTATTTCCTTTCCTTTCTTTAGAATTAAAATGAAATGTTCTTACTCTGAGGAATTTGGGATTGGATAAAGTATATGTAGCTCCTCAGGTCAACTAAGTTACAGTGTGCTACTTGGCTATATTTTTCATTTTTTAAAAAATCAGATAAGTAGAAGGAAAGATTTGACAGCAAGGCCATCACCCATACTCAAGTGGTTATCTAGATTTAGCATCATTTTCAGCTCTGCTATAGTCCCTTCCAAAAGAAAAATTATCTCTGTAAATCATGCATCACTTTGAGTGTAAGCTTATCATTTTTAATTATTGTTAACTTCTGGTTTCTTCTGGATTAACAGGATGTCTTTCAGAATGGTAGAGCCGCTCTGCTACAAAAATTTGTGATGTCCACCTACTACTGAGAAAATAAGAAAGAGGACCTTTTGAGCCACTTTCTTAATTTATATCCCACAAGCATTCTGTGGCTGACCACAGAACTTTCTCAGCATCAATAAGAATTTAAGCTTTTCAAGATGTAACATGTTGACAGTGATGCAAGACCTTAAAAACACTTGATTATGTAGCAGTGCTACACAGTTCAACTACTTTGCAGATCTGACTTCACTGCAATTTATTGTACAAGTCTTAAATGAAATGCAGTCAAACTAAGGTACTAACTGATGTGCACCTGCTTTGATAAATTCAAAAACTTGTTATATCAAGATTTCAATCATTAAGCTATTTCATCAAGTGACATATTCATCTTCTGGGATGGTTTTAAAGTGGACAAATGTTACATGTTAATGTGCAGACCGAGACAGCCACAGTGAAATCAGGAATTCTTGTCTTATTAATATATCAGAGCTAGCCAATCATTATCAAGACAGATATTTCAAAAAGATGACTAGAGCAAGATGATGGGATGGCAACAAATCATATTGTTTTTATGAAAGCCTTCTCATAGCTCAGTGTCAGTTACTTGATTGATGTGTAATGCAAAATGCTCATTTGATCAACCACAATAGAAGGTTGGATGTCATAAACCACAGAAAGCTTGTAACGCATGGAGTGAATGCATGGTGCTACCCTACAAAATTAGCTTGATCATGGTGTTGAAAGCACTTTTTAGCAGATTGCCAGAGGATATTTTATATAATTATTTACATTTTGCAAGTGCCTGGATGTTAAGCAAAGACTCTGCATCCCACATGGCAGTGAAGTACAGCTTTTTGCAAACTAAGGAAACTAGCAGCCCAATGAAGTTTTTGCTTTACCAGTCTGTAAGCAACGTAAGGTCTAGTGTTCTGCAGTTCTCAAGTGCAGTAGTTGAAGGTGTCTTCTTGAGAATTTTGCTATTTAGCTGTCTTCCATTAGCCTGCTAAAGGCTGTTCCCCCCCCCCCCCCCCTCCTGGGGAAAGTCTTAGGTTTGTATTAAAACAGAAGAGGTTGCTTAATTTATCTTGCATGGAACAAAGTGAACAGAGACAAAATGAAGATAATTTTCTAAAGGAAAATAGGGGAATAGGGGAACAGAGTACAACCTCGACTAAGACATGCCTAAAAATGCAAAGTAATTTGGAAAACTGTTAAACTAAAAGCACACATTTGTTTTTTTGAAGATTTCTAGGTTGCAGAATAATAGCAATAAAAATGATTCAACATTCTCAAACTCAAGACATGAGAAGAGCATTGCCTGAAACTCACAGACAATTTAGAAATAGGTACGAATAACTAATGAGAAAAGTGGTAAAGCATTTTAACAAGCTATCAAGAGAAATGAATAACTCTACATCTTTTCTAAATAAGAACTGGAAATTATCTTTTAGCTAGATCTACACTGTTGGCTTCAGTATGTATGAATATGCGTCTCTAGTATTGCTAGAAGAGGTGGTGATACATGATTTTAATGGTACTTTCTGGCTTAGAAATCAATTCTACTGTTGGACAGGCTTTCCAATAGATTGAAATGAGGGAAAAGTAAGTAGTCAGGATGTACCTGTGCATCCATGACAGCTCCGATATCTTTTGCTACTTCTTTGTCAGTTGTTCTGCAACCACTTATTTCTTCCTGCTTTAGGAAGTCTGCTGCCTGAGCCATTTGAGCTGCCTTTGGAACTAACACCATGCTCATCCAGTTCTGTCAGTATTGCCAGCCCCAAGAGAGAATCTTGTAGAGCCGCTTTGCATTGGTCCATGGCTGACTTCGTTCACTGAACAAGTAGCAGTGAGCAGGCTATCAAGTTGTTATTTTATTAGGCAACCTCTGAGGATATTTTTAGTGAGTAGCTGCATGCATGATGTATCTAATCTATTCCTCTTAATGTTGCCCTTTTGTTTATGAAATGATGGCAGATTCTTTATAAATTGAACTAGTATATATATAATAGGTTTGCCATATTTAGAATACGTGAAAGCTAGCTGGCATATAATTTTATCTAATTTGATTGAAGTCATTCATTTTCTGCAGTGCCAATCTGCAAAATATATCAAATGACAGGCAGACTTTTAGAAAGAGGTTAAGAAAAACAATTTTTTTTCAACATATGGTGAATGTTAGTAATATAATAAATTGTAATTTTTTTAAAGAAACATAAGTCTTCAAAAATCTGATCTGACATCTTGCTTCTATTTTGCTGTACCATGTACATGACAGTAAATATTAGCACAAGGTAGTATAAAAATGCAACAGAGTTAATATCTCTAGCAACTGTTGTAGTTATCACATATGTTAGAATCAAATTGATCCCATTCACAGCAACTGAAAACAAATGTTGTGATTGTGCAAAATGGCTAGACTGCTTCCAAAAAGCAGTCAAGGTTAGTGACCAGTGCTCTTGGTGAATTTCATCCAGGTGCTAAGCAACCAGGAGTGGTGAACTACAGACTTTTGCACAATCCTTCACACACCCTTAAAGAAAATATGAATGGGATTTTAAAGAGGTCTTGTGCAAGGTCTCTGCTTTTGTATGAATTTCATTTAAAATAATTATTAAATCATATTTTAGCATCAACATTCCCAACAAAGGGAATATTTTGCTACTTTTGTTTTCATTTTTAGTGCATTTTCTGATTCTTTCAAGCTTGTATTCAAGACATTCAGGCTAGCTATGTTTTCATGTGATTATACATCACACTTTTGTAAAGATGAATAAATGTGTAACTTGCTAATGGGTTACACAAATAACTAATTTAAATTAAAAACAAAAAAGGAAAAGAAACAGTTCAGTCTGTATGCTTACTGAAAAACTGTCTCAAGAAAAATTTCCTAAGTATTGATTATGCATCATTTTAATAATTTTACTAACCCACTGTTTCTTGAATAGCAGAAACAGTCCTGAAAACAAAGTTCAGAATTCAAGAGTCTCCTTACTAGATTAGGTTCCCAAAACAAATATTTTTTTTTCCTAGTTGTATGACTTTGAAGCATGTTCTTGAAAACATAACAAAATAAGATTTGTCATTTTTTGACTGATACTACTTTGATACTACTTGGAAACTTTTTTTTTTTTTTTCTGCTATTCAACTCAAGATTGAAAATTTCCTAAGAGAAGATTTTTGTGGATGAAAAGTAGTTAGCCTTTAGACACTTAAGACACTGATTATCAAGCAGTAAGGCTGAAATGAACTAAATAAAAAAAACTGTGGGTTGTGACTATCCTAACTACAATAAGGCATGTAAGTGATAAGGAATGTCAAAAGCAGAAAAAATGATGCCTTTGCTTGCAATTTCTCTGATTCTTACATTCTTCCCAAAAGAAAGAGAATGCATCAATATTGATGTTACTTTGTGATATCATGCAGTTTTGCAGCAAACCCATATCCAGCCTGTCTTTACAGCTAGCTTTTTATGAATTTTGAATAGTAAAAGCACATAAATCACTGATTTAACTCTTTCATGAGTTATCTTATTAAATTATATTTTATAACAATGTAAATCAATTTCAGAACATCAACAAGGCAATCCAAGGCACACACTCTGACTGCAGTTATCCTTCTGGTCCAAGTTGGAAGCATTTTTTCAACATTCAGCCAGCATATCCCCTTGTATTTCTTTGTCATATTTAAATCTTAAGATTCAAGAGCAAAAAATGAAGTAATCTAACCTGCTCTGCTGTGACCAATCTTAAGAAGCAGTTGGAAGAATGGCATTTGCCAAGGTTTACCTTTTCCTTGCAGGCTACACAAAGAATATGCAGCCTACATTTTCAGACAGTATTAGAAAAACTAAAAGTAATTAAGTAGTAAAAAATATTCTTGGTGTTATATTTGAGGAAATAAAGTTTGTTATAGCAGTAAAAAGAATAACCTCTAGTAAGATGTAATGACAGTCAACAAGGTCATATTTTCTTAGACAGATAGACAATAAGCAGTGATAGATGATTTTAGTATATGAACCATGATGGTTTTATCTTGAAACATTACAAATAAAGACTTTTTTTCATTTTAAAATGCACTTATTTGCAGATAAACATGTATTTCTTATCACAATAAAAAGAAAGTTAACTTTTGAAAGGAAAATCCCCCTTAGGCCTAAGTAAAATTAGGATGTTAAATTTTAGGAAAGCTGACTTCCAGCTCTTCAGAGTGTTAGTCAGTAAAACATGCTAGGAAGCTATCCTCATGGGCAAGAGTGCAGAGCTGGCAGGTCTTTAAGGAAGTTTTCCTCAGGACACAAGAGCTTGCCATCTCCAGGTATAACAAGTCAGAAAAGGAAGGCAAGAGATTGGCATGGCTGAACCAGGGCATAACGGTCAAACTCAAGAGCAAGAAGAAAATGCACAGGCAGTTGAAACAGCGACAGGTACTGTGGAAAGAGAATAAGAAAACTGCTAGGCTGTGTAGGGATGGAGTCAAGAAAGCTAAGGCCCAGCTCAAACTAAACTTGGCAAGGGATGCCAGAAAGAACAAAGAAGGCTTCTACAGGGACCTCAACCAGGAAGGGAAAGTCTAGGGGGGAGCATATGCACCCCTAGTGAGTAACACAGGCAAGTTGATATCAGCAGATAAGGAGAAGGTAGAGATACTGAACAACTTTTTTGCCTTGGTAACTTCTCTGATAACTGCTCATCACACAGATCTCAAATGTTTGGTTAGGTAGGAGGGGACTGGGGAAGCGATGTCCCTCCCACTGTAAGCAAAGATTGGGTTCATGACCCCCTGAGGAATCTGAACATCTACAAGTCTGTGGGTCCCAATGAGATGCATCCCGGAGTCCTGAGGGAATTAACTCATGTAGTTACCAAGCCACACTTGATGATATTTGAAGAGTCATGGCAGTTAGGTGAAGTCCTTGGTGACTGGAAGGAAGGCGATTTCACACCTGTTTTTAAGAAAGGTGAAAAGGATAGCTCTGGGAACTACTGATCTCTCAGTTTGACTTCTGTGCCAGAAAAGATGGGAAGAAGATCCTCCTGGAAGCTATGCTAGGCTCCTGGAGCTGATATGGTTGAACCATCATTGCTTCACTAAGGGCAAATCCTGCTTTACCAATGTAGTGGTCTTTTATGGTGGTGTCACTGCATCAGTGAACAAAGGAAGAAACACTGATGTCATCTATCTGGACTTTAGTATGGCCTTTGACATGAGGTTCCACAGCATCCTTCTCTACAAATTGTAGAGATATGGATTTGATGAGTGGAGAGTTTGGTGGATGAAGAACTGGCTGCAGGATCAAGTCCAGAGAGTGGTGGTCAATGGCTCAAAGTCTGGATGGAGTCTGTGATGAGTGGTGTCCACCACAGATCAGTGCAGGGACAAATACTCTTTAACATCTTCATCAATAACATTTGCAGTGAAGTTGAGTGCACCCTCAGCAAGTTTACCAATGACGCCGAGCTGTGGGGGTGTGGTTGACACACCAGGGAGATGTAATGCCATCCGGAGGGACCTAGACAGGCTTGAGCAATGGGCCCAGGTGAAACTCACAAATCCAAATGCAGGGTCTTGAACCTGGGTGGATGCAACATCTACTGCCAATACAAGCTGTGGTTACTAATAGGTAGGAAGCTGGGCAGGAGCGAGCAATGTGCCCTTGCAACCCAGAAGGCCAACTGTATCCTGGGCTGCTTCAAAAGAAATGTGGCTAGCAGGTCAATGGAGATGATCTACCTCTCTACCCTGCTTTGGTAAGGCCTCACCTAGAGTACTGTATTCAGGTGTGGAGTCCAAAGAATAAGAGGGACCTGTTGGAGTGTATCCAGAGGAGGGCCACAAAAATGATTCAAAGGATGGAACACCTCTCGTATGAAGACAGTCAGCTTGGGCTGATCAGCTTGGAGAAGACTCTGAGGGGACCTGATAGTGGCATTTTAATATCTAAAGGGGAGCTACAGGAAGGAAGGGGACAGACTCTTTAGCAGGGTTTGTTGAGATAGAATAAAGGGAAATGGTTTCAAGGTTAAAGATTTAGTTTGGATGTGAGGGAAAAGTCTTTTATAGGGAGGGTATGAGGTACTGGAACAGGTTGCCTAGAGATGTGGTGGATGCCTTGTCTCTGGATGCTTCCAAGGCTAGGATGGATCAGGCTCTGGGTTACCTGATTTAGCACAGTATGTCCCTGTTCATTGATGACCTTAATTCACAGATGAACTTTTAATGATCTTTTCCAATTCTAAAGGATTCTATGATTCTATGATCATCACTACACAGCATTCTGCTAGCTGTCTGCCATGATGCATGACTACCAAAGAAACCTGAATGCAAAACAAGGTTTTTAATCAACTCCAAACTTAATTTTGTGAACTGAGCCTCTGTTGATAGGAGAAGTAAATTTAAAAGTAGTCTGTAGAGCAGTCAGTAAGGTATCAAATTGAAAAGAAACAACCACCTAAAGCTGAAAGCAGTTGATCTGGAATAGCTGCATTTTACTCAGAATTCATTGTAAATTGTCATTATTTATAATAATATCAACAATAATTTGTACAATTAACTCTCTCTTTAATACTTGATCCCATTAAATATATGTGAATTTTTTACTGAGTAGGCCAATGCTGAAAGTTTTGGCACTGGACTTTAATGGCCTCCAAAGTCCTAAAACAACATTAATTTGAGAAAGCCTCTCCAGCAGCCTTATGATTGTACCCTTACTCAAATAAAATATTTTCTACCTGAATACAATACTAAATTTAATCTTGAACCTGACTTTCTTTTTCTTTTCTTTTTTTTTTTTTTTGCTATCACACTTTTGGAAGAATCCATAGGTAGAGATAGGAACTAAATTTGTATCTATGTTTTAGTATATGCAGCATGTGGTGATTTTTGAAATCCATGCACTACAGAACTGTTCTATATGTATGAAACTGATCATACCATTAATAAAAACGAAACCTGAGTCTGCAACAAAACTGATATGCTGAAAGAACGAACTAGTTTTGCTTTGCGTTATCGCTCTTAAGAAATAGTATATTTGTCTGCTGATAATTCAAATTAGTTATGAATTGAGTTTTTAAGCAGATAGTTTTTTGTATTTTTTTCTTCTTTGTTATGTTTTAATCAAAAGCTTTGGGGAGTTTTTATACAGCTATGATAGCTCCTGTCGTTGTCACAGAATCAGATTTTTATATCTGAAATTATGCAGAACTGATTTAAGATTTAAGAAAGTCTATTCAACTTACAGTTGTCTAGTATACGCTGTGGTAAATTTTGACCTTGTCAGGTGAAGACAGTTGAATTATGAGCCAGACTCTGTGAGAAATGTCTACCATATTAGATTAATTTCCTGTAAACTTTACCGTTTTGCGTTACCGAACCTTGTAAATGTCATCTTTATCCATCATCATGCAATATTTTGATGTTGCTTATGAAGCAGTTCCCATTTCGTGTTCAGCTTTTCTAGAGTTCTATTTCACTGTTAAATTATGCTTTTTATGTTCTGTGTTTCTATTAGTTTTTGTCTGCATAGCAGACCTTAAAAAGTTAATGAATGTGGCTTAGTTTCACTGCAAATTACTTGACAGCACTTCTCTGAAAAACTTTGGATGAATTTTTTCTAATTTTTCTATGAGAAAAAAGGAGTGCCTTTATATTATTGTAGTAATTAAAATAAGAAATGAAATAAGGAAATTCAAAGATTTAATCTCACTTTTTCTATCTAGCAACATTTCTGTCCTGAATGTGTAGCTTTGTAGTCTAATAAGGAGTACACAGATCTATGAAAGAAAAATTAAGGAACTTATAAAATCTGAAAATCCAAAGATCTAAATTAAAAAGAAATCTGAGGCTCTACGTATAGGTCTTTAAATCTGTACTACAGAGTGATTTTTTCTTTTTCTGTGAAAACTTCTGTAGATAATACTGATGAGCAGGGTTTCCTTGCCTGATAAATTACATTGGTTTAGCCTGTCAAAAGCACAAAGGAAATATCCTATATCTCATGGATTATGTGAGGGGAAATTCTAACCCATCTGCTTGAATCTTCAGCTATTAACACTCTTAAGAAATTATGTTCCTAATGAGAAAGCAGTTTTGCAGTTGAAGCTAATTTATACTAGTATTTTATCTTTTCTTAAGCTGGATTTGGGAGTTAAATTTTTATCCCCTTTGTTTTAAATCCACTACTTAATATTTTTTAATTTATAATGGAATACCCAGTCAATATTATTTTACTTAAATCATTTAAATTCTGCTTACCTCTTCAGCCCCTCACATTTAAAGTTAAGAATATGAAGCTGTAGCCTTCAAATGACATTCTGCGAAGCCTTGCTTATATTGGTTCTTACACATGCTTTCAGTGTCTGATGCATGGATCCAAATTGTTTATTACAAGTTCCCACATCACTTATATACCTTCAGAAGTTTTCTATTTCTAGCTTTCCCATCTGCCCCTACAACTTTCCATCCACCTTTATATGTCAAAAGAGCATTCTACAAAACACTCTTCAACAGGTGCTTATCCAATCAGAGCATTGAGACATTCTTTCTTCTAGAGACGCCCTTGATTCTCATGCTGTTTATCTTGCTCCACAGATGCTGCTCTGAACAGTTTTTCTTGTATTCCCACACATGCTAAGTACCAACAGTTGACTTTACTCCAAAACAATTTTTCAATATAAATGTCTCTTGAAATATGTTGATCAAAGTGTTTTACCTATGAATTAAACAAACTTGGTCCAAACAAAATTTTTCTGTTGAACTTGGAAAAATTAAAAATTCTCTTTGTTTCACTTCTCAATTTTTTTTTTCATTTTTATAAAAATTTCAAAATGAATATGATGAGTCATTTTTATTGATATATCTAAAATATGATACGTGACGTGTTTCTAAGTAAATTTTGCTTTCAATTCACATTTATAAACAATTCTTAAGAACTTAACCATTTTTTTACTGCCCATGCCCTTTGAATACAGAACACATTGCTCTCTTATGTGTTCTACTAGTAACAGGAGCAAACACCTCTCTGTTCACCTGTGCTACTTCATGCCAATATTTTGTTTTTATAATCCACTCATGTATTTTATATTGTAACTCCAATCTGTCCTTTTTTCATTCAACTGGATGTAGGTTGTTTGATAACATTGCAATTCATCGTTAAAGAACAATCAAGAGAAAAAGACTGCATATTTCTGACAACATATATGTATTAGTTTACAATATATATATATATTTTTTTGCTAAAATCATTCTTTTAAGGTGAAATAGTCAAGAAAATAACTTTTTTTTGAAAGAGATTGAAAAATAAAATATGTGATATATTACTTTAAAATTTCATTTTCCCCATGTATCTCTTTCTACATGCTTCTTTATTATTACTGATTACCTTTATTGAGTTACAAATAGGTAGTTCTTATTTCCTGAGTGGTTTATCCAGAAGAGGGAGCTATGGGCATATACACTCTAACTGTATACTGTAGAATCAGATAAATTAAAAATATACTTAATTTTTACATTGGATATATAATGCACTTCTTCTCCATGCTAATGGATGTAGGTCATCTGTGGCCAATAAATTGTAACTTAGCATGATGCACTGGGACAGTGGTCAAACAAGCTTGTCAGCACTGTAAACATCTGAGTTCATGGCACTGTGCTAGAAACACACCAGTGTACTGCAACAGTGGTGAGTTTAACATGTGTATGTATCACATTTGATACCGTTTCCATATTCCAGATGTTGAACTAACTTTATTACTTATCTGTGTGTCCAAGACTGTTTTATATCACTATGTATTTTTTTGCATTATAAATGTGTGATAAAAAATATTTTGAATGAAAATCTTTCAGCTGTTTACTGTATTTTTATAGGTCAACAGTACATCCAGGAATGTTATTTTTTAAAGAATTTATAGCATATTCCAACTTCATGATCAATGCTTCAGCTTCAAAGTGAAGGGAGGAGTAATATCTGGGGCTCAGCACAAAAGCTAAGTATGATCAAGGAGCTTTCTTTTTAAACTTCTTGAAATGTGAAAATCTGGAGCTCTGTGTTCTAAAAAACAAAACAAAAACTGTTGTTAATTTCTTGGAAGGCTGTAGTGGAGATGGTGCCACTATTCATACATGCATTGTTCTGGTTTGCTTTTCTCAGCTGTCGTGAAAGAAATCCAACCAGCAGGCAAATTCCCTGAAACCTAAGGCTGCTTATAAGAGATACTGCCCTATTGAAGCTTTGAAAGTCTGTGATGTGTATGGAAAAATACATCAAAAGTCCACGATGTGATTCTGCAACTCCTTTGGATAGAATTTGTTGTATGATTATATACCACCCAAACCTATTCCTTCTTAGATATGTGTTCATGTTCAGATTTACATGTGCATCAAGCATGACGATGCTGTCCTAATAGTATTTTGATTTGAAAGCCTGCAACCAACTGATTTTAAATCACCTCTTTGCTACTACTAGGTAGTAACAGACAATACAACATGAATAGGGATTCTTGGTTCCTGAAGCATGCATTACTGTGGCTATTATAGGTATCTGTTGGGCCAAATGCTATAGCTTTTTCTGTAAGGTGTTCTGAAAGGAGAACCAGCTGAACATCAAGTATGCAAGGCAGTCACGCACAGATTACATTAAACAACTTCTCAAAGAAATGTCATTTGACACCTCACAGACGTGATCCCAAGTAGGTTATAGGAAAAGGAGTATCAGTACTACTGCAACCTCTGAGACTTAGTAAACAATGCTCACTAGTGCTTACTTTGCTATGCGCTTCAGGTTCCCATTTGCAGTGACAACCATGATTCTTATCAATGTGCTAATGTGTACAAAGAAATTTACAGTAATCCACTTCTGATTTGTCAACTTGAACCATCTTGGCCGTGGCATAAGTGTTATTGAAATTACAGTACAGAAAAGAAATGAAAAATGTTGATTTGTTCAACTATTGTAAGCCTAAGAACAAATAGCAAAAGACTGCAATGAACAAATCCACAAGTGAACATTAGGAAATGTTAGATCATTTTTGGAGATTTTATGGACAGCCTCAGTGTTTCCCTGTTCCTGGCCTTATTCCCCTTCATTCTCTACAAATGCATTTTGAAATTTATTTTTTTAATGTACATTGATGCTTTAATGCTTTATTTTACTAAGTTCCCTTATTGTGTGTGCTCACTTGATGTGCCTTGTGAACTTGTAACTCCCTGCAACTTGTATTGTTGTCATGGGGACTGTAGATAGGCAGGCAATTTTATTAGAGCAGATTTCCTTGTAAATGGTTTCCAGTTAATTCTTGGTAAAATTCTCTGAGAAACTGTGTCTCAATTAGGCAAACCACATATTAAGCCAATTCTTATACAAATAAAAGATTCTGACTTTCCCCAATTTCCAGATTCTCAATAGCAATTTAACCCACTTCACAAGAAATGTTTCTGAGCAGAATTCTATTAAAGGTCCAGCTCTGTGGCTAGCTTATATATGAAATATCTGATGATGGTGGCAGCATAGAAAAAAAAAAAGCTTCAAAGACTACTTCTGATGTATTCTTATGTATAATACAGAAATGTTCATCAGTATTTTTTTAATATACTATCTGTTAACATTCAACATAGGGATAGTTTTTTGAAGTTAGTCAAGTTTACAAGATGATTATAAGATGACTTCTGAATGGCTCCTCGTGTTCTTCATGGTAAATGAATAAATGAAAATCTATTATTATGACATATGAAGTAGCAAGGGGGAAATCCATTTCCATCCTCATCTAGTTATGTTCAATCCTTTAGAAAATCTATATAACGCTTTCTGTCTGAAATGATTAAAAAGTCAATAGCGCACTTCTTTTTTGCAAACTGTGTTTTGATAACCTTTCTACAAGCATTGTTGTGGACATCCTTCACCACTTGCCTGGATGCATTATCTGTAATTGTCTTTTAATAGACTGAGACTAAATTATTAGAAAAGAATTGCATCACCAGGGAGTAAGAGTTGTCAGATACCAGTGAGATGTAATACATCAAATGCAGTTGTGTACAACCTTATCTCATAGGCAGTTTGTTTTTGGAAACACTGTGGGGAAAAAAAAGCTTTTGACCCTGGCAACTTCTAGTTCAGAACAGGTAAAATAATGAATGTGAAACTGCATGCAGCTCCATAGAAGTAATGAATCATTGGCAATAACAATATATCTGATTAAAAAGTTCATGACCTGAAAATCAGATACTGAAAAGTTTCTTTTCAGAAGAATGTATGTTTTATTGCTCCACATCTAAAGGTAAGGTTCAGTAGGAAAGGTTTGGAGGTAGAATTATTTACTTTGGGACTACTATACTATACTATAATATTTTCCATGTATTCCAAACTATTCTTCTAGTTCATTGAAAAATTCATGTGACCAATTAATCACGACCTATTTCTCTTGAATTTCTGTATTTTGAATAGGCTAGAACAGAAGAGATGGAAATGACCTTCAAAGATCAAGTCAAAGTGCATGATCACTTCATAGATAACAAAAAGTTAGAGTACATCAATGAGGGCATTGTCTTAACACCTCTTCAACACTGACAGGCATGGGGCATAGTGTACCTTCCTAGGAAGCCTCTTCCAGTATTTGACTGCACTCACAGCAAAGAAATTTTTCATCATGTCCAGTCTGAGCCTTCCCTTGTGCAGCTTTGTACTATTGCCTTGGATCCTGTCCTTGGTGATCAGGGAGAGCACTTCTGTCTCCATTTCCCTTCCTCAGGAAGTTGTGCAGAGCAATGAGGTCACTTCTCCAGATTGAACAATCCAAGTGTCCATGGCCTCCCCTCACTGCACGTGCTTTCCACCCCTTCTAATTGTGCTGCCCTATTCTGGACGTTTTCAAGTCCTTTTCATATTGTGGAGCTCAGAGTTGTGCACAGTTTTCAAGTTGAGGTCATACCAATGCTAAAAATATATCAGGAGAATCACCTCTTTTAAGGCTGACTATGAAGTGTTTAATGCACATAAAATGCAGTTTGCCTCCTGTTCAGCTTACTGTCAACTAGTTGGAAGGGACCTCCAGAGATCATCGAGTCCAACCCCCCTGCCAAAGCAGGTTCCCTGCACCAGGTTGCACAAGTGGGCATCCAGGCGGGTCTTGAATATCTCCAGAGAAGGAGACTCCACAACCTCCCTGGGCAGCCTGTTCCAGTGCTCTGTCATCCTCACCGTAAAGAAGTTCTTGCGCACATTTGTGCGGAACTTCCTATGCTCCAGTTTTCGGCTGTTTCCCCTTGTCCTGTCTCCACATACTGCTGAAAAGAGTCCGGCCTCGCCACTCTGCCCCCCACACCTTAGATATTTATAGACCTGGATCAGGTCTCCTCTCAGTCTTCTCTTCTCAAGGCTAAACAGACCCAGCTCACTCAGCCTTTCCTCATAGGAGAGATGCTCCAGGCCCCTCACCATCTTTGTGGCCCTCTGCTGGACTCTTTCCAAGAGATCCCTGTCTTTTTTGTACTGGGGAGCCCAGAACTGGACACAGAACTCCAGATGAGGCCTTACCATGGCAGAGTAGAGGGGGAGGATCACCTCCCTCGACCTGCTGCACCCCAGAATGCCGTTGGCCCTCTTGACCACAAGGGCACACTGCTGGCTCATGGCCAACCTGTTGTCCACCAGGACACCCAGGTCCCTCGCAGAGCTCCTCTCCAGCAGGTCATCCCCCAGCCTGTACTGGTGCATGCAATTATTCCTCCCCAGATGCAAGACTCTACACTTGCTTTTGTTAAACTCATCTGGTTTCTTTCTGCCCAGCTCTCCAGCCTGTCCAGGTCTCGCTGAATGGCAGCTCAGCCTTCAGGCATGTCAGCCAATCCTCCCAACTTCGTATCATCAGCAAACTTGCTGAGGGTGGCCACTATCCCCTCATCAAGGCCATTGATGAAGATGTTGAACAAGACCGGACCTAGCACCGACCCCTGAGGAACACCGCTGGTTACAGGCCTCCAACCAGACTCTGAACCGCCAACAACAACCCTCTGCACTCTGCCAGTCAGCCAGTTCTCAACCCACCTCACTGTCCACTCATCTATCCCACACTTCCTCAGCTTTGTTATAAGGATGTTGTGGGAGACAGTATCAAATGCCTTGCTGAAATCAAGGTAGACCACATCCACTGCTTTCCCCCCATCCACCCAGCCAGAGACAACATCATAGAAGGCTACCAGGTTGGTCAAGCACGACCTCCCCCTGATTAACCCATGCTGACTACTCCTGATAACCTCCTTTTCTTCCAGTTGTCTGGAGATGGCATCCAGCACAAGCTGCTCCACCATCTTTCCAGGGACAGAGGTGAGGTTGACTGGCCTATAATTGCCTGGATCTTCCTTCTTGCTCTTTTTGAATACCTGAGTGACATTGGCTATCCTCCAGCCCTCAGGCACCTCCCCCATTCTCCAAGACCTCTCAAAGACGACAGAGAACGGTTCAGCAATCACCTCTGCCAGTTCCCTCAGCACCCGTGGATGCATCCCATCGGGTCCCATGGATTTGTGAACACTGGTGTTGCCCAGGCACTCTCAGACCACCTCTTCCCTGACTAAAGGGAAGTCATCCATTCCCCAGACCCTTTCACTAACCTCCAGGGTCTTGGATTCCCGAGGGGAAGCTTTTTCACTGAAGACAGAAGCAAAGAAGGCATTCAGTATCTCTGCCTTCTCAGCATCCCCCGTTACTAGAACACCCCCGTCACTTAGCAGGGGAGCCACATTCTCCCTAGTCTTCCTTTTACTGTTAACATACTTAAAAAAGCCTTTTTTATTATCCTTTATCACCTTTGCCAGGTTCAATTCCAGTCGGGCTTTAGCCTTCCTTGTTGCATTCCTGCAGGCCCTGACAACGTTTCTATATTCTTCCCAACTGATCAGACCCTTTTTCCACTATTCATGGGCCGCCTTCTTTCCTTTGAGCATGGGATACTAGTATTAACAGTTTCATATAGGCCGACAGTATTTACTTAGAGCATTTGGACAGTGTTTTGATATCCATCAGCAAAAAGTCTGAGATAAATGTATGGTTTCAGTTAAGGGTATTAATAATTGCTCCAGTGAATTATCCAGCTCCGTTTTGATACAGTCAACACAAACTTGTCATGAAAAGTAATAGGACTGGTAAATAAAAAAGGATTCCTCCTCTGTATGCATATGCTAATTAAGTCCAGGGTGTGTGTGTGTGTGTATATATATAGTGGAACGCATATATGAGGAACCTGAGCACAAAGGAAAGAAATCTCAGTGTACGTGAGATAGAGCAGAGAGGGGCAGTAAAGTGGTGAGGAGCAGCTTTTCAACCTGTGAGTAGGAATCTTCCTTTTTTTTTCTTTTTTCTTTTTTTTTCTTTTGCAGATAGAAAGACTCAGAGTAGAAAAGTATATATGACTTAGCAGCAAAGCTGTATAAGGCCAAAGTGATTTCTTCCTTGGTAAAAGTAGAAAATATTTGTTTTGCAGTGTAGGGAACATGGGATAGTGATGTCTCCCAGGCAGTGGCAGCTGCAGCATTATTTCCTTTGCTGATACAAGAAGCTAAACTTCTCTCTTTCTAGTTTCTTGTGTGCTTGTGTGCTTCAGGGCAGATAGGAAACATGCCTTGCTCCTACTTTATATGGATGCACTAAAATGGAGAGTCTCTGCATAACATCACTGTTCCCCAGCACACCTCGGCACAGGGTAGGATTTAGCCACGTGAGTTTCTTTTAGGCCTCCAGCTAAATTTTTATTCTTGATATACTCACTGTGCTTTTCTGATGATACCCTCCATAAATGTTTCCCCTTAGTACTTGGACTGATCTTGATTTTAGGAAAGAACATGAAAAATTTCTTACATATATAATAATGTGATAACAAAGTGACAAATTAAACAGAAAACACAATTTCTCTGTGATTTATCTGTGAAGGAAAAGTAAAAATTTCAGTGGTCTCTTGTCCTTAAAGTATGAATCTGAGGGAGAATTATTAAGAAGTATTAAATGAGTCTAAAACTGTTCAGACTTTTCAGAGACTGAGTTGTTTATATCCTCAAGGTCATTGTTTGCAAAAATTAAAAAAGGACAGAGATATCCTTTGATAACTTCTTGAATATATTCTTTGCATTTAAAATGAGCAATTTGCACAACCATGGCTGAAATAACAGTTTTATGAGCATTATTAAATAAAATATTACTATTTCTCTCCAACAGCAGGGGAAGTAATATGGATTCTACCATTAACCTGAGTAGTTGTGGGCCTTGTCTTTCCAAGCTTTTCAGAAATGAATGTAGGGTGCAATGCTTCTCTGAAGATTTTAGAAAAAGGAAACTAATTAAATATACCTTCTTTAATTTTAATAGGGTGATATTTTATCAAAGGCATTAATAAGAATCTGGGCCCTTGATGAAATTGGTAAGAGTTCTTTCATTCACTGTCCTGGAGCCAAGATTTCATCAGCTGTGAAATTCCCTGGATTTTGCTTTTGCAAGCACTGTAAAGAAAATGAAAACAAACATGAAAACTGAATGACATAATTATATGCTAAGACATTGGGCCTGGTGAAAGACATTTTGCAAAGCTGACACAAAATATAATTGTTGTTGTTCTTGAAAGACATTACAGCATTTTTATTTTCTCTGCTTTGGTAGTTTCTGACACTTAAAAAAAATGCTGCAAAATAAGTTCTGCAAAAGCCTGTTATTTGTTTCAGTAAATTAGAAAAATCATGCAAGAAGATGGAAAAAGTTATTTTGTATTAGAAGAGAGAAATACTTATCCACATTATTCACATTGTACTCATTCAATAGAATTTAATTTCAAAACTAAAATAACAAGTCAGATCTAACAAACTAGTTCTGAATAACCTTCAGAACCTTACAGTTTGCCTTTTCTATAGATATTGGAGTCAAAAATAATGAGAGAGATATTTAGTACAAGTTTGATTTATGTTTCCATTTATTTTACCAATGGAAAGGAGAGACTGAAGCTTCAAGCTGAATAAAACTTGCACAATTAAGTCTGAGGTTACCCTGTAGCCAACTATTTTAAATCAATCTCTCCTAGATATGACCAGCTGATTTTGTTGCTGAACTTTGTGTGAACATTGTGCTGCTAGGAGTTCTTAAGGACTTTGTTCTGTACTTCCCTGTAAAAACTATTTATGAAGAAAAACACATTGAATTAATGTAATTAAAAATAGCTATTTTATTAGTAGGCAATTGCATATTCCTATCCAAAGACAGAAATAAATTAGTCTTTTTTTATCAAGTTTGGAAAAAGTTCTTTGTATCTTAAGCTGGTGAACTGCTTCAAAGTCTGCCTATTACTTTTAATCATTTTAATAGCTTGTTCGTTGTTTTCTTGAACACTTCGTAACAGTAGCTGCTGTATGTAGACTGTCATGCTGATTACATTTGGAGACACTAAGTTTTTTAAATTAAAGATAAGATTAATTTATTAGGTAGTGTAATTCTCTAAATTGCAGAATGTGAACTGCAGATTAAAATATTTGCTTTCAGAAGAATATGAAAATTAGTCTGAACATTTCTAGAAATTGAGAATATATAGAAAATATTATTTACCTAAATAGCGGTTCCATGTAGTAATCAGTTTATTAAAACATTTGTGTTCTTTCTAATCTGAATATGATTAATTATTTTGCAAACTCCTTTCAAAGGAATCCACAATACAATAATTTATATATAATTCTTACAATTCTTTCTTTTATAGAACAGGGAAATGAGGATTGATTGCATGGAAAGGAACTCAGATTACAGTTACTGAATTAATTATTGTGTACATTTACACAGCTTAAAAATTGTGCCTGTATGTATACATACAACATTATTATTGCTTTCTTTTAATAAGATTTCCTGAAGAACTTAATGTTGGGAAGTATTTTAAGAAATCAAGAGTGATGACATGTTGAGACGTTTTGGATACTTTGAGATTATAGAAAGATAGTTAAAATAGGTGAAGGAGCAAGGGTAGAAGTGTAGGTTAGTCTTAAAGTATTCTGGGAGTTAAAAATGAGACAACTGTATTGGATTTATAAGGCTGTTACCACAGAGATAATTAGTGCTAAGGATGGTTTAACTAAAGTGGGAAGATTAAAGGTAGATTTTATTGTGACCATAATGCGAATACAGTACCTGCCACTGAAAAGCAGTATTAATACAATGGGGAACTTCTGGTCAACATTTGGGAATTTACAGCAATGATGTCTAGGAGAAGAAGCAATTAAAAGACAAAAGTAAGGTGATAGTCACAGATTGTTTATTGTAGGAATCTATGGCTTGCAGCTTGCAGGCCCGGGTACATGGAGATCATGAGAAATGATGACTGAACAATATCAGGTTGATGAGGCAGTTAGAAAATGGAAAGTTTTAAATGATGGTAGTGTAATAGCAGTTTGTTGTAGTGAAATAGTAGTTTATTTTTCACAATGATGCAAAAAAATTGATGGCAATACATAGAAGCCTCTTTTAATAAAATTAAATTCCATAAACTAAGCACTTGCTAACCTTTTATTGTAGCAATTTTAATAAGCAGTCGATAAAACTTTGTATGATACAGTGCTTCCCAAACTGTTTGGGAATGACATAGCTGCAGAGTGATAATGCATCAGATAATCAGCCTTGTTTTATGTATGTATTTATTTATTTATTTGTCATTAATGGGCACTGTAATAATATAACTTAGAGAAGATGCTTTTCCTGAAAAGATTGCATTTTGAACATAGAATCATAGAATGGCTTGGTTTGGAATGGACCTCTGGAATCAAATTCCAACCCCCCTGCTATAGGCAGAGTTGCCAACCTCTAGGTAAGTACTAGATCAGGCTACCCAGTGCTCCATCTGGCCTTGAACACCTCTAGAGATGGGACATCCACAGCTTGGGGTGCAGCCTGTTCCTGCACCTTAGCACAGTCTTAGTGAAAAGTTAGTACATAAATCTAAATTAAAAATTATTTTTTATTACCTACATTTTGTGTAGATTACTGAGGACAAGTAGAGGCAGTGGCCCTAATTCAAAACATAATGTGATTAAGAAACATGTAATTAACTAGGCACAACTACCATGGAAAGCTTTGAAAGACAGATGAATAAGAAAACAATCTGAGTAGTAGTAAATGAAGGAAGTGCTGTTATGGAGTGAATTGTGAAATTTTGTTTAGCTGGTTTTGACTCCAGATTGGTAGAAGGTTTTTGTCTTCTCATCTGAGCTGCCACCACTGTGAAAACAAAAATCCTTATAGTACAGTTGTTTATGTCCCTGCAGATTTATCAAGGAAGGGTATTTGATTAGACTGGAGATATGGTATGTGTGTTTTGATCAAGATTTGAGCAATCTACAATGTGATTACTGCAAGTTTTAAAACTTTTTTTTTTAAAACAGAAATTGTATTGTCAGTTATTGTAATGTATTCACAGTAGAAAATAGATGACTGGAGATCAGTATGTACAACCAAATCTACAGTCAGTAGGAGAGATAGACTTTTTTTCTGAAGAACTGAGATCTGAAATAATGTAATATAATTCAATATGTTAATTATATCTCTACAACTGCCTGCACTTGGAGATTCTATATACCTGTGAATGAGTAAAAATTATTACTTATGTTATTTGGACTTTTCATGCCCCATTTATAACCAGACTATTCCGTGATTTTCCTTTCTGTGAAATCTCCTTTTTCTGCCAATATGTTCTAACCAGATTAATGTACTTAATGGGAAACTTCCCTTGAAATCAGGTCACTGATATTAAACAACACTACTGTTCAGAATCCTTTCAGTACTTGGATCACGTTATTACTTTTTGTGTTTCTCCCTCTCATAATGTTAAGGTTTTTTGTATTTATTGAAGAGGCAAAAAAGCAGGAGACTGATGTACTGTCTACTAACATGGGATAATATTTTGAATCTTTGTAGATTTCTTTAGATAGCTGAATACATTACCAGAATTTAAAATGAAGCATCCAAGATTAGAACTACTGGTTAAATTAGCAAATCTCTTCAAAATTATATGATGTTAAGAGGAGAATGCAATGACCAAGACTCTCCTAATGATGAGGGATGAGTTTAAAGCAGTTTCCTAAATAAACTAAGAAATTAATTCCAGCCAAAAAGATAACTGATAGAGACAGTTGATATTTTTCACTACAGGAGGAAGTGAGAGTATATCTACACAAATTTAAAAAAGATAAAATGATGGTGTAATGATTAACAGAGAACTTTTATACCTGGAGCAATTATGTAGTGAAGTCAAAACATTTAGGACTTGTAGTACTGTCTATTATTCATTGTACGCCTGCACTGCATTCAAGGGAAGGTACAATCCATGCTCCAAGGAGCTTTGCTGTCATGTTCATGATTAATGATTGCGGCATTCATGTGGACTTAAGCAGCACTCAGAGAGCTGTACTGTAAGCTTGATACTTAGGGGGGAAAAAGGAAAATAAAAGTACTGACAATAAGGCCTTGTAGTTTCTATGGTTTAGCTGAGGTTTGTAAAATACATGTCACCTAAAATCATTTTTAACAGGATTTCTTTTGGGACTGAGTGAAAAGCTGCTGAATTCTATGCCAGGCAAGGTAGTTTGCAGGCTTCTTTCATTTTTTTTCAGTTGTAAAAGCAACTATCTGTCGATTGTGTCTGCTTCCTTAGTTGTCAGAGTGCCATAAGAAAGTATTCCTGGGAATCCCATCTTATTTTGGCAGAAAGTCCTTTACCTGTATGCAGAACAACATTCCTTTCTCAAACCGAGATTCAAGCTAAGCTTCCTTCTTCTGTCTTGAGCCATAGTAGTTAATTATGTGGATTGCTGCAACTGCGCTGATAAATTAAAATTAAACACTGTATGATTGTGAATTGTAATGATTTCTTTGACCATTTCTTCTTTCCTTGGCATGGTCTAGGCATTTACAAGTGGATATATTTAACACTGTTCTAAACGATACAGTCAGACAATGCATAATGCTTACTATGTTAAAATGACAGAAGGGTTCAATAGTGACAAAAGTTTTCATTTTCACATCACAGAAATGAAGGGTGATCTACTGTTCAGTCTCTATCACTTTTATTGAGGCAAACAGCTACTTCCAACAAATATTATTTATAGTTACCATGAATTAAAACTGTAACATTTCCTGTGGGTAAATCTATTTATCTGCATATCTTGGGTATAAACAGCTATTTTAAAACTATTTGTGAAAATTAAACAAGAAAAAAGTGCATACAAATAGCTTAAATAATATTCTGGTCTTGGGAACAGATTTTATTGATTGATTGATTGATCAGGGGCTTTGCCATATGTGGGCTATTTCAAGCACTAAGTTCCTACATCTGAGTGACTTAGGAAATTTCAACAGAATTCCTGGCTTTTTTTTAACAGGAAAATTTTGACCTTCAAATAGCTCTCAAGGGTTGTTTTCTTTTTTTTTTCTTTTTTTCAGCTAAAAGCAGAGTTTCTGTTGTGGCAAGGTCAGTGGAGGATTACTTTTGCTAAGTTTCTTATTTCAGTTGTACTTCACAATGAATACTTAGAATATTATGGCTCAATTGCATCTGCATACATAATGCCAAGTAGAAACAAATCAATGTAATTTAATTCAGAACATCAGCTAAGGAACTGTCACAGAAATGATATTCAGACTGATCAAAATTTAAATGAAGAAAGATACCAAAGTTTTCCATTCATGAAGCACTGTTCTGAAGGTAATTCAAAGCTTGTGCTGAAAGGCTGGAAACTCATCTGAATGAATTTAATGAGAGACAGATTTCATTAAACGCAAGTAATCTTTAAAAATATCAGTCAAGCATGCTTTCCTCTAAAACCATTTGACAGATATTTATGTAGTTTAGTGAAGAACCTTTAATCATTAAGGAACAGTGGCTGCCACCGCTCTCCCTCCATGCTCTTGGGTAGACAACTGCACTGCAGGTGGTGCTGGGCAACCTCACCACTTCCCTTCTCTTGAGTTAGTGTGGTTAGACCACAGACTATTCTGAATGCAAACTTGATCTAGTCGCCTTTGTTGCTGAGAAAAGAACAAAGCCAGAGGGTGGAGAATCTCAAAACTGGAATAGGGAACAAATTAGTTTGGTTGCTGGAAGGGGCTGATCACTTCCTGAGTAGAACTGATGAGCTGCCAAGGACTGTCATCATGAAGCATGCCAGTGCCTCCTGGGGGAGCATGCTGCTCCTTTGCTCCCACCACTGTGCCTTCCAAGGCATGTTGAGCAGACTGATACCAGACAAACTGTTTTTGTGTCACTGTTCCCCTTCCATTGAAAAAAAATAAAAGAAATGATAAGAAGTGGCATAGGATTGTGGCATCTTTCTAATGTAAAATGGGGTGTTTTAGTCTGTTCAAACATACAATTTTTAATGTATGCCTTGAATTGACAAAGCAGCCTGTGAGACTGATTTTACCTTGACATTAAAAGTAGTTTAAGCAGAAAATGTGGACTAAGTACTATGACCACTGCAAAGAAGGTTTATTTCATTACTTAAATCAATATATTTTCTATTTAGAGACACCTCAGGAATTAATTTGCCTGGAATGTAACATTAGTTGAGCTTTTTCTGTTTGCTAGCATCTTTTTTACTTCATTTGTAAGTTTCAGATCATTTGTGCTCAAGCTGATAATACTTATCTGTCATTTTTATTTACATATGCTATTGGTGCAAAGTGTCATGTATTTCAGAGATTTAGTCTGGTTATACTCCCCTGCTGTTTTTAAAATTCATGGTGATTCTATCATTTATGCTCTGGTGGCAGTGTGCATCTAGACATGTTTTTTTTGTTCAGATTTTTTATCAGTTAACGGTAAATTATTTTTCAGTTCACAGTTTCAGGGGCTTACATAGAAAATAAGTCCTTGATGGTTACATGGAAGATTTATTTTCATTGGTATTTAGACTATTGTTTTAAATGATAATATTAATCATTTCAGGTAATGTATTTGATTAAAAAAAGGAGGAAAATAAGAGTATCACTTTCCTTTTTACTTTACAGCATGGTTAAAGATTCTGAAAAATGAGTGATACTGCTAAATTTGAAACAAAAAACACACAAAGTAGATACTGAAAAGACTTTACAATTACATAAAAGCATGGCTTTTCCTTGTCTCTTTCTTGCAGCCTAAGCTTAAAGATTTGCATAGTCAATACCAGAGACAATATCAGAGAATCAGTTACGAAAGTATGTCAACTAACAAGTTCTTAAAACATCCTTCAATTACAGATTCATTACTAATTCTACTATTCTTAATCCGCTATTAATTCTGTTGATCCATAACAATGGAGTGTATCATCTCATTATAAGCACAAGGAACAAGATGTTTTGCCTCCAATGCCTAAGCTCAGTCCTTTAGATGAGACCTGGAAGATTTCAGAGAAAAATACTTTTATATTGAGGAGAGATGAAATTGAATTTAGGGAACATAAATTTTCTGTTCTTACATGAGAACATATGTGATTATACTAAAAATATCAAGGAATTGTATCATATTTGATGAGTATCAGATAAGCTAATTTTGTAAGCTTACCAAAAAGTAATGAATTCATGTACATAATAATAGTCATATTTATTTTTACTTTGAAAAATGTTCTTTTCCAATATAACTTATGATTTCCTTTAATGTTTGATAAAATATTGTAAATGACTACTGTTCAGTAATTCGAGAATGAGTGTAACTACATTTACAAATATATAAAACCAGGAGAAGATAGGGCTGGCATTGTAGGTTTTATTGCATAGCTTCATTTCTTATCTACTGCTTCACAAAATTGGTTTGATGAAGTTGTTCTTAATTGAAATAAAGTGGATGTGATTTTTTTTCATTACATTTTCCCTTATCTTTAATGTTGTTTTTCCAGTGCACTGGAAATATTAACTAACTGGTTTCTGCTCCCTGCTTGCAGAAGTTTCTTCAATTAGAGATTATTTGCCAAAGAATTGGCTACCCAAGCAAAATCTACATCCAGGTGTCAAAAAACAAAGCATTAGAGTTATGTACATACAGATTAAAAGAAAATGTTGCTGATGAAAGCTAGCAAATATCTTTCTTATTTTCTTATATCTTTCTTATTTTCTTCCCTTTTCCAGTACAGTGCCATGAAATTGGTTTTGTTTTGCCGTAAATGATACTAGATTTTGGTAAAGCCAAAGTTTTTCATACAGCTTATCACTGAATTGAGAAAACACCTGCTCATTTGCAGCAGTTATTTATGCTTGAATTTTTGAGTAAAAAAATACTGATGAATTTCACTTCATTAGTGCAGAAGTTAGATACTGGATGTATCTATCAATTATTAATAAGTTATTTAGAATAAGTAATGCATAGAAACCTTTAGAGATACTCCGTCCTGCCTACAGCACATTTAAAGCCTTGAGTGATAGGAATGCATTTGGTAAATGAACTCTGTGGAATAAAATTCCTAGACAGTGCAAATTGTGATTTGGTGGAGGCAGTCATTTATCC
Source organism: Phasianus colchicus (assembly GCF_987193195.1). Classification (NCBI taxonomy): domain Eukaryota; kingdom Metazoa; phylum Chordata; class Aves; order Galliformes; family Phasianidae; genus Phasianus; species Phasianus colchicus. The sequence goes on from NC_143439.1 coordinate 44,931,421, forward strand.
ACAAAAAGACTAGATGAAAGCACCTTTATTTTGAAATAGGAATAACTTTTAGAAAACAAGAGGAAAGAACAAATTTAAACCTTATTGAGACCAAAGGAATGTAAACTCTTCTCTTGAAGGCTGCAGCAAGAAAACAGGCATGTCAGATGCGGTGAATCTTGAGAAAGGTTTCATAATTACATAAAATAAGTTGAAGTCTGTTCTAAAAGGGACTTGTTTTCCTTTTTTTCTTTTAGGTAATTCCTCACATGTAAGAAATGTATAGGAATTGATGTGTCAGTTTCAAATGTTATTTGGAAGTTAGGTGCACTATAGAAAAATTAAGGAAGAAATGCAGTTTTCATGAAGGTGCTTGATTGTTTGGCAACATAATTTCTTCTCTTATGATAATAATATCTGCTGCTGTTTAAATGCAGAATGAGATAAACATATCCTCAAAAACAAATGGAAAGAAGTACATGTGAAGGAAGTCTCTCTTAAATGTTTTGGCAGGAGCTTACATCCTAAATTGCAGTAGTCTAAATTTATTGGAATAGCCTGAATGAAAACAGGAAACATATTTTTTCTATTCTTTAGGATGGCTGTGACTGAAAAATATTAGCTATACTATTTCATTTTTTGGGGGGGGTCTATGCCTAAATTATCTAAAGATTCTTTTGGAGAATAATTATGGAAATTCCCCTTACTTGAAACTTTTGCTCATGATACATGAAGAGAATGGAGATTATTTCTAAAATGACACGGTCTTCTGATTTACATATTCTATTCCATCCTACCTGATCCCTCCTCCCTCCATATTCTGAATGAATAACTATCAGCTATTTGGATGCTTTAGAGAGTTTCCTAATGCAGTTGATGATCAAAGGATGGATTAAAAATAGTACTTAGGCTTACAAGGATGCAGATAAGCACCAATGAGAATTAGATACTTAGATCCCTTTGAAAATCCCACATGATACCTCTTGGTAAGAGCTGTGAGTTCCCTTAAAAATCTTGTCATGTATACTTAATACCTATTTGTGTTACTGAAAGGAACTATGAATCTGGATTTATGTATTGATTTTTTTTTCCAATTGATTAGTAGGCCTTTGAGAATAGATCAAAATCCACTTTGACTGATTTTCTAAATGGACTTTGAATCAGTCTTTTGTTATCCCCTTAGTATCAGGTGGATGGCTGGATAGGGAAGAGGTACCCCTTTCTTTTATTATCCTGGACAGAAGTGGGAAAGCAATAAAGTGCTGAGAAAAATGGCACAAAGAGAAAATAAAATTTCAATAAAGATATTTCTAATCCTCTTACTCATCTTCTATTGTGGGCAGACTTCTGAATACAGGCAATGGTGTTATTGTAATATGAGAAGTGTATTATTTGAATGTACAGAACAAAACTACAATATAACAAAAAATCAAAATGTTTCTTCTTTCCTCCCCTTTATTTATACCTCTCAGTGCTGTAATGCCCAAGCAGAAGGCTGAATTGCACATCCATTCTTCATCATCTATGTACTGGCAAAGCAGCCAGAGCTACTTTTGTGTTAGTGGTCCTTTGTACTTGAAAATTTCAGGTCCTGTGGTGAAGGTCTGTGCTAAACATGGTTTTAGGTACAGCTGTCATAGTATGAAAGTTTCCATGTGCCCCCTTACTATTCCCACTCTCTAAATGAATGTGTGATGCCAAAATAGTGGACTCACAGCTGGCTGGTTGGGTTTTGCTGAGCTTGCTTATTTTAGATACCTCATAAATAGAGTTTTTTTCCTAACAGCATGTAGGACGCATATATTTTCCCAAACTAAGTGCTTAGATTCTGTCGATTCCTGTCCACAGACGGCACAGTGGTTCTGTGAGATTTCTGAAACAAGTTCAGTTTTAAATCACCTTCTAGGCTGTTTTGAATTATGCTTTGGTTCATATTGGCTTCTGTCATGACAAGCATTAGAAAACTGGAAAATTAGATTAAAGCTAGTCTTCCACTCCCTTTCCTTAAATGCACAGGATTTGTACCTGCAGCTGAGGCTGTGGTCTCTGTGTATTCTTTGGTTACATACATTTAAATGTCTTTCATTTTAGCTTAGTGACAGCTGGAAAAAAGAGGAAGGAAAATATCCAAGATGCAAGCACAAACTCATTTGGTTTTATTTCCTTAATAATTCCTGGTCCAGTGAGTTCTGCTGGGGATTTCTTTGGTTTTTAATTATTATTGTATCACTCTTAAATGCTTTTTAGTGTGATGTATTTAAGAGATTCTAGACTCTGCCTTTTCTGCAGAATGTTATAAATATATGTAGTGTAATGAATGAAAAAAAAAATTTTGCTTCATCTTGTCTAAAAACAGGAGTTTTTTGGCCTTGCATGAAATATTAAGGAACATACAAGTATGTCTAGATCCTCAGAGGCAGAAGTAAAAAGGAACCACACTGTTAGATTCATTCACCTTTCAGGAAATTTTTAGTTTCAAGCCATTCTAGATATTATTTGACTTCTTCCCTCTCCATCTGACACAACAGGTAATGTCTATGACAACCCTCGCACTCCAAAGCTATGTTTGCCAAACCCATTACCCATTCATCTGGGTTTTTGTAACTCCTATTACAGAGCATGCAGAATGTATCATATGATGGTACATGATGATATGTTGCTGTTATGGAAAATAGTCAAACTGAATGTGGAAAAAATTGACTCTTAATCAAAATCCCAGAAGTATAAATTATTTGAAGCTACTGGTATGAGGTACTGAAGTAAAAGAGCATATTGTTATGCAATATTGAACTAAAAAGCACAATTAGAATATACACACTGACTCCTGTTGCTAATTTTCAGGCCAGAGTGAACAAGTGTTTTATTTTAATTCAACCTGAATCAATTCTCTGGATTACTAAAGGTCGTAAAGCTATAAAGACACGTAATTTACACAACATAAAAATTGAAAAGAGAAACAGGAGATGGAAAATAGAAGGAAACATAAACATAATAAACAGTGATTTCCCCTATGATCACTTTTGATCTCTGGCAATCTTTTGTGAATACTAATTATAGTTTTTGCTGAGGACAGTGGTTGCAAAAGCCATTGTATTCAAAACTCTTCTTACTATTCCTATTTCATTTTCATGGTAATGTAGTATCTGAATTCCTAATGCTTGAAGTTGATTCACTTGAGCAATGATGCTTTTAACCTTAAACATATAAGATATCAAATTTATTCTTCCTGTTGCTAAAGGAAAGTTACTGCTGAGCTTGCATAAAAGCTTTACTTCATGCATTTCAGTGCTTTTACTTCAGTACCAAAAAACAAAAACAAAAACACCCTAATATTTAACCCTTAAACATTTGTTTTCAGGAAATTTAAGGAAACTATAATCCATATATATATATTTTTAGTGTGATTTCTCCTGCCCCTGTCAATGAGATTTAATAGAGAGCACTTGGTAAGAGTTTATTCAGAAACAGCGTAAGAATACAAAATCCTCTATCGCAAAAGTTATGTGTACTTTTTCTGTTTTTACTTCTTCTTAATTTTCAGTCAACATATAATAAAATGTATAACATATATTTATATACATATATCTTAAAGAAAAGGATGTCCTTAGCAGAATAACTGGAAAACACATTTTGTTAATAAACTGTAAAATCGACATTCAGGTGCAATAGCAAAATTAATTTCTGATACAGATTGTGCCTTGGTTATATTGTTTGTATTTGGATACTTAATATTTCTTTTTAGAATTTGAGGGCAATAGGTATCATCTAATCAGAGATATGCAATAGAACAAGTCTTGCTAAAACAAACAACAAAGTCCTCAGGAGAAATCTAGAAGCCTATTGTGTTAGTAAGATAAGCTGCCTTTACTATTTGTTTTTGTTTCAATCCACTGCCTTTTATCTGCTCATACCATTATTTTAACTTTTTAATATAATTTCCTCTCTAAATGTATTAAAAATTCATTTATTAGGGTTATATTTTTTACAGCCTGTGTCAAAGAGACATAGGCTTCATTTAATGCAAAAATATCAGATTACTTTAAAATAATGAGTAGAGTTCTATGGGGATCAAAGGCATTCATATATGATTGAACAAAAGAATATATATTTGTCTACTTCAATTTTGGAACTGGACTTCCAAATCAGCCTTTCCAGCAAGAGTGCAGCAAAAATGCTCAGCTGCTCATTGACTAATTCTGTGGCAAAGTCATATCTAAAAACCAACCACAGAAGACCAATAAATCTGTACAGCAGGTAGCAAGAGGACCAAATTCATCCCTGACACAGCCTGATATTTGTGAATAGGATGTCTTTCAGGTGCCTTTCTGTGTTTTACTTTGTATTTTATAAAATCAAAAACTGTTAGAAGGTTATACAATATGTTCACAGTAATGTAGTCAATGAGCTTGTATGAAACATATTCTGTTTTTTGCATCTGCCAATATTCTCTGGTTATACCAATCATGACCTGCTTTCTCAAGAGCTAAAACATGGACAGTTTTAAAATTTATGTTTCTCTTAAAAAGTTAAATGAAATGTACCACTTACCTATTTCCACTAAATAAGATTGTGAATAGCTTATGGTCATGACAAGAGTGACACCTGAACTAATTTTTTCATAAGATGTTGTGGGTTTGGTAAAAATGTATTTGCTTGTGCCCATTATACACGTAAAATGAAGGAGACTTCATTTATCCATTATAATTTTTCTGACAAGTCATTTTGTTTTGATGGAATCTCATCTTGATTTAGACCAATGTTATAAGAAGAGGCACAATATTTCCTCACTAGAAGACTTCAGCATCTATGTTTGAGTATTTCGTTTCTCACTGATTTTATGTTCTATTGCTGTGTTAAAGTCACACAACCATTAAAAGTGTTTTCTTTGTTTTAATATACATTACAGCCTGTCAGTGAATAGGAATTTCTGATTTTCAAAATCAGGAGTTGGCTAGAGGAGGGAGAGAAAGAAGGAAATGTGACAACAATAAAGGCTTGATTCCAGGATGAAACCGCTGGCGCTTCTTGTGGATAAGAGTTTGAGACATGCTAGTAAAACAAAGGATGAAAGAAAGTCTATAACTTATAATTCACAGCTTAATTCTACTTTGTTTTGAATTTCATTAATTTTTTTCTTCAGAAGATAATACTGTGCTCTGTGACTGTTTTGAACATATCTATATTTTCTGCAAGCACTAGATTAGTATGCCAGAAATCATGCAAATTTCACTGCTTTGCAGTCCTAAGAGGAAGGTCCTCATTTTCATTCTCTCTGTTGCTAGATGTTCCACTCACATTTGTTTATTTGCTCCTATGTGCTTTCACAAAATGATCCCTATGGTAACAGTTTTTATTTCTCTCTATGTTCTTTATATTCTCCATTATCACATTAATCTCTGTAACACATTTAAATTCAGTTTCTGAGTATTTCATACTGCGTGTTTCAGTACTGGCTTCCATACTGCATCCATTTCCTTTTCTCAACGAACCTTCATGGGAATCAAAATATATTCTGATATATTGACAGGAAAAAATTATAAGCCTCTTTTCAGGTGCTCTGCTAGTCTTCGTAAACTATCTATCATCTAGATTCTAGGTTAGGTGTTCCTTTTATTTTCTGCTGTCATTGCTCCAGTGCTGCCTTTTAAAATCTTTTTTAATTTTACATCTTGATGTGGGAGCACAGACCTGGTTGGGGCCTCTTGAGGTCCCTGTGAAGGTGGTGATGCCTGCCCCATCAGCCCCAAGTAAGTTGCAGTACAGCTGCAGAGGCTGCCAGGAGCTTTCCCTCTTTGGAAACCCATGCTGATCATCACTATTTTCCATCAGGTAATAGACACTCTTTCAAACTATGAGTCAAAAATACAATAAACTGAAAGTAGTTCATAGTCTAAGATTGTCTGTAAGCACTCTCAGTACTGTTTTATTGATATTTATGTGGGAATATTGTGTAGCACTTGTCCTTCAAATACTTCTGATGGTGTATTATATAACTAGACTGACATCTATGGTTTGTGGCTCCATGCTGTGGAAACTGTGGAACAATTGAACTCATAGTTTTCATATAGTATTTGCAATATTAAGTTTCTAACAGTCTTTCTGCTATAGTTGTCCCATTTCTGAATCTTAATCTTCCCTATTTATTGTAGTTGGAGCCTCCTAAATTCTGATACCTCACAAGTGGTTTTTCTCTCCTGAATTACTTTGTATTGTTTTGGTTATCTGTGGTAATTATTCATTTTTAATGAGGGATCTTCCTCTTAAGTGCAATATTTACAAATAATTCCTAAATTCTCTTATGAATTAAAACATCCTTCAAATGTTCATATTAACAGATTTTTGCGTATCATCAATGTTCTCTTGAAAATAAAATATTTCAGCTCCTTTCCTTTTTGAACATACAGAATCATATCTGAACTGACATTTCTTAGAATTCAGACTTCAAACATAGATTTTGTTCATTAGTTCATTTTCAAATATGAAATTCCCCAGGCTTTTCCCTTCCAGCAAAGCACAACACAGCAATACCAGCGTTGCAAGCAGCTGTTTTGGGGGGGGTTGTTTTTATCGTTTTTCTCCTCTTCTTTGCCCTTGATTTGAAGCTTCTTTAGTGTAGTGCTCATATATTTTTTGAACAGTTGTAACCACACTTTCCAATTTTCTGATATATTCTCTTCAAAGTTTAACTGCTTAGTGTGAAATTCATCTATCTTCTGCCAAAATCCAGAGTTTCCCTTTTGACAGTCTATTCCGTGTGTTTATTATCTTCAGTATGAAATTATTCTGTTCCTATTACTCTTATGAATTGTATTTACTTTCCCATTTTTTTAGGTTATCACCTCATTCTTTAGTCTACTGTTATTGCCTACATTGAAATATGTTTCTGGACTCTGAGATATACTTTTTTTTTTCTAGCATACATTAAGTATGCATGGTTTCCTGTACATGTTTCCTATACAGGATTTTCTGTATTTTTCAACAACATCTCTACAGATAGGCTCTGTGAAAGATTGCACAGTACACAAAAACAAAACACACACCCATTTTGCCTCATTTCATAATCACTGTTAAAAGACATACAGCAGCCACAATAAACCGTGTTCCTTGAAATGAGATGGTAAAAAGCACTTCTGTATATGCAAATGCTGCCAAGCTCCAACAGCCTGCACAGAACTGACTGTCACCACAAGTGTCTGGCTGCAGTAGGCCCTACCTGCGTGATTTTTGCACAGAAAAAGTTTTATCTGTATATTAGAGTGACAGCAGCCTGTGATCAACCCCAGGGAAGTAGTTTTGGTGGTATAATGAAACTGAATATCAGACAGTTTCAAGCTTAATATTGTACAAATATAATAGGGATTTGTACATTTAATTGTCCCTTGTCCTGTAAACACATTTACATAGTTGGTTGATTTTTATTCTATAACGTTTTTTTTCTAAGAGGTCAGAGGCCAACTCTGATTAAATTGCAATATTATGGTACTTACCTTCATAAAATCTAATGAACTCTTTTTGGTTTCATCTTCTTCCTTCATCTTTCTGAATAAGACAACACTGACAATTTACTGCCTTGTGTTGCCTTCTGCAGAGACTAAGAACAACACTTGGACTGCAAATGAAAAATGGCAATTTCTTTTCTTTCTCATTATAGTGTTCATTCTTTTTTCTCCTGGTGTAATGCATTTTGGATGACATTTTTGCTCTACTGAGAATTGCAGGATTCTGCAAAATCTGTTTCAATACTCATTTCTTCATAATTATGGCTATTAGCAAGTGAAAGAGTGAAAAAAACCCTCTTTTTTTTTTTTTTTTTCAATTGTAAAGTAATATTCAATGTTCTGATTACCAGAATAAATTAATTGATAATAAATGCACACTACCTGAAAAATCATGACCATTCAAAGTGCTGTTACTCTTTAAGTATGTTTAAAGAGATGAATCACCATTATTCCTGCATATATCTCTCTTTCATATAACTGTTCACAATCCAAAATGAAGTTAAAATGAAATAAACCTGGTCACCACTTTTAAGTTGACTAATTTTTGGCCAAATAGCAGTGAATAATATTTCTGATAAGAAAAGAATTTGAATTAAAGTGGGTAGGGTTGATAACGTTGACAGTTCCTGTCAATAGCATCTTGTTTCTGTCACTGTGTAAGCCAGAGAATAAATTTTTGAGTAGCTAGAAGTGAGATGCAGTTTGAGTCCCATACTGAATAAGACAAGAGTCTGCTGGTATGGAGGCATTTGATTATTTCCAGTGAACATAATGCAGAGTATGCTCCTATTTACTATAATTCTTGCCTTTTTTTTTCTACGTTCAGTGGTCTTTGTTCAGAAATAAATGTCTGACTGAGTTAAAGTAAATTACTTAGCAAAGAATTCTTCACTTAATTTTCTGCCGATTAAAACCATAGTATCTGACATGAATATTGTTTGCATATGAACTAGTAGCACTGTAGTTGCAGTGTAACAGCAGTAAAGTCTGTCAATTTTTCATATGCACTTTTTTTCCCTCAGTTTAGTTCTGCTGCTATAATCATAGAAATATCTAATAAAATACTTTGAACTCCATTGTAAAAGCATATTCTTGTTCTGTATGGTGAAAACATATTTTACAGGGTGCACTTATGCACAGACGGTTGAAAAGTAAGACTCTAAAAGTGATAAGTATTTACCACATTTTTTCACTAGTTCTCTACCTACTTATCATGTATTTTATTAATTTATATTTTATTTATTTTCATCTAATTTTATCTATATTATTATAGTTTTATGGAAAATAAAGAGACTACTTTCTTGTTCATTGCTGCACACTGAGCAGGGTAGTGGAAAGGAGGAATGGTACAGACTTTGTTGTATAGGGCAGACAACTTAAAAGACTAATAAAAATGTTGCATGATTGACAAAGGAAATAAATTCCTTTTGCTGCCTCCTCTCTCATCTGGGCATTTCTCAGAGTGTGAATTTCTTTAGATATTGAAAAACTCCATATACATCTTTCTTGCATTCCAGGTGTGTGTATCATGTCTTCCAGACATCACATCACCAGAATAACTTGGGAGAAAGGATATGTTCTGTTAGGTCCATCATTATCTTGAAAGATAGGTGGCTCCAGCAGCACCTATTCTTCTGACAAAGGACAAGAATTAGCACTGAAATAGAAAATAAACCAAGTGAGAGCAAATTTTTTATTTTTAAATTGAGTTGTAGACTAGTTGTTTTTTTTTTCCTTTTGTGACTTGGAAATTAATGTATTAGTGTTAGTAAGCAACAGCTGTACTGTTAAGATAGTTATAGTGATGAAGGAAGCACAGATGTCAAGACAGGGCAATCTGCCTATGCGATTTTCCCCAAAACCTTGAGAGCAGACGTTGACTGATGCTTGGATTGCCTCCACAGATTTTATTCTGATTACTCCCGAAGATGCACATAGAGTCACCTTTAACTTTCACAGTTTGCTGTTTATAATTCCAAAATAAATAATTAAATTGATTGCATTTTAGTTCTCCGACAGAAGTAATTAACTCCCCCTGCACAGTGTTTCCATGGCACGTATCTGCTAGTGATTTAGATTGTTTGTCTAGTCATGCTACAACATGCAGAGGGAGTGGGAGAAGCCATCTGTCAATTAATTTATTTCTCACTGCATTATGTATATAAAGCAAATACTGGCTATGTATTAACATTGGCCAGATAGAATATTTCTCTGCAAATTTTTTTCTTCTTCTAAGCTGTCATCATTTTTATAGCCTTATGTTTGGAAGTTAAATAAATGCCTTCTTGTAGCTTGTACTATGAATTTCAGAGCTATGTTAGAGGGAAAAAAGCTAATAGAACCGTGTTCAGTGCTCTGGTAGATGGATTTGTCTTATTTGTAGTGAGTACAGTATGCAAAAATAAATAAATAAAAGTATAAAATAAATAAAAATAAAGTGTACTTTATTTATTCACCTGTCCTGAGCAAATAGCATACATGTGATTCTGTCTTCCAGTTTGTACAGATTAATCCCAGAAATTTTCATGCAATCATAGAATCACAGAATATCCCAAGTTGGAAGGGACCCACAGGAATCATCGAGTCCTCTACCCAGGAACCCCCAAAATCAAACCCTATATCTGAGTGCATTGTCCAAATGCTTCTTGAGTCGGCGATCACTGCCCTAGGGAGCCTGTTCCAGGGTGCAACCACACTCTCAGTGTCTGACAGATACCTACACAGAATTGTAAAACCGTAGAACAGTTTGAGGTGGAAGAGCCTCTAAAGATCAACTACTTCCAGTCTGCCTGCCATGGTTGGGGATACCTTCATCTCGACCAGGTTGCATGAACTCTCATCCAATCTTGCCTTGAACAGTTCCACTGATGGGATATCTGCAGCTTTCCTGGGCAACATGCTTCTGCATCTCATCAGGCATTAACTGGTTTAGGACTGATCTGTGACAACCGAGATGTCATTTTATTTTGCTTAGTTCTATCAAGAATAATATCATGCCATATGACTGCAATTTTACATTTTGTGAAGTTTCACAATATTTCAAGATGATTCTTCAAATGATTCTAATGTGTTTCTTTTGATTTCTGTTGAAGTCTGGTATCTGTTTTTCTCCTTGGCTTGGAAAAAGAGAACATCCACACTGAAGTATTTGATACATTTTCTCTGAGCCTTGACAGGTATGTGCCTTTAATTGCTCTGTAAGAAAATTAACAGTGAACTTTTACTGCCACAGGATAATAGAAACATTTAATGGTTTTTATAGGACTTTTGTTTCTTTTTATCTTGGTACATTTCTAATTATGAATTTTATTTATATTACTGAACAGTTGAAGGATTCTAAATAGGAATGTACTTGTTCTGTATTCAGAAATGCATTGAGACAGAATTGTGCCATGACCTGACAAATTTATTTTTTTGATTTAAGACACAAAAGAGTATTAATGTAATGATTGGGAAGGACAACTGTAATAAAGAAAAACTATTGTATGAAGCTGTGTGATCTTAACAGTGGTATTCTATGCTTTACTTTGAGATCCAGCTTTTGAAATAAAATGGCTGAGCTGTAAGTCTTATTACTTCTTCATTTTTTCATTTTTGTCTGTGGAAGATTTATTTCTTCAAGTTATGAACAAAAGCTTCAGAAAATGGGCCCTCATGGCTGCTGTAAAGTATAGAAAGAAAACTTCCTGGTTACTGGCCAGACCCCTACTGTTTTAATTTTTCTACAAATGCCAAGACTTTACAAATTAGGTATAAAATGAAGACAACATGTATACAAAGATGGACTGGCAAACAGAAAGATTTAATGAATGATTGTTAGTCAACTTAAAGTGCAGTGTCCACAGTACCTTTTTGCTACTTCCTGTACTCTATTTTCATGTAACAGCATTTAAATAAGCCTCATCAGTTTTCACAGTGAATCTATCCCTTTCCAAAACAAGGAAAGGTCAATGAGAGTTTCTGATAGCACTGAAGACTGAATGAATATTGAAATGTCAAGAAAATATGATATGACATGGATCTATCTTTTACCAAGTAAATTACCCTAGTTCAAAGAGGAAAGCTGATATTTTTTGTAACTGACTGCCTCTCTCCTGGTTAAAGGTCTTGTTACTTCTGCTTATCTCGTATAGGCCATCTGTGGCCATTTTTTTTTAAACAGCAATATAGGCTACTATAATTTACAGCTGGACAGCAGCCAGAGGCAAAACAGTACAATATTTATAAAGTGAAAAATTGAACTTTCTGCATATAACTTGTACCTTAATTTATGTTTTGGGCTCCTCATCACCCTGTCTTCATTTTTTCTAGAAAATAAGCGCAGCCATTTTCATTTGTACATTTTAATGTACTGTTGAATTCTTTCTGCAGTGATATAATTAAAGAATTTTTGTATAGAAAACATAAATAATTAGTTTTCACCTCTAATGTTATTTTCTTCTTTCTTTTTTCCCCTTTGAGAGAAAAACGAAAAACAAAAAGTGAAGAACTTGTGGAAGAGAAGAAAGAGATTGCAAAAAAAAAGATTCATCAGAAAAAGAACTGTAATATGCAGATTTATGTTTTTCAGAACTCCTCCTAAATTATTATTTTCAGTCTTTTTGTTTCTGTTTATCTCAGTCCTTTAGAATTATTCGCATATCTTGTTAGGAAACTTTGCTAAACAGTACTGCATAATTTGCTGCTTCTATCTAGGGATAATTAACTTTTTTTTTTTAATTATTTTTTAATTGCAAGATATAGCTTTCTTTTTTCTTTTTATCTAAAACACTCCTTTTAAGCCTTTATGACACACGTCAGCTCTATTTCTCTCTTTTCTTTAACTCAGATTTATATCTTCTACTTGGTGGATCAAATGTTGTTCACTAGCCTACCACTGTAAATCTTTCACTGAGTTCGTCTGAGTTCATAGTGAGGGAATGGAGAGAAAATTGTCTTCATGCCTCTTTTTCCTCTAACAAACTTTTCCAAATATGCAGCAGAACGTAGCAACTGTTTTTTGTCCAGGACTTCTTGTTTAGTTATTTTTCTCTTGGTCAGTGTCTGTTACCAGATTCACCTGTATTTGTTTCAAACCTTCCCACCAAGATATTTCCATTTATTTCTTTTCTTGCATTTCTTTGTTCTCTTGTCCATGGGGTGCAAGTTTTCTGTAAGCACGCTGAATCCAAAAGTGGGATGATTAAATAGTTATGTTGGCAAATACATGTATTTTTCTTATTATCCTGAAGATGCAACACAAAGTGAACATCAAATGCAGAAAGAAATTAATGCAATTAGTATGTTGTTGTTTCTTTATTTCAAATTTTTGAAATCTTTCTCAGCACTGTTAAAATGCATCTCTGCTACAGCCAAGCCGCTTCTTCAGCGAATAGAAAAATGTTATATATGACAAAGGACTCATGGAAAGTTTAATATCCAGTGAGATCAGCACAGAAAGGAACATTTTCTGCCTTCTAATAAATCTTGCAAGTCTCCATTAGTTATGTGGAAGCATATTCACTCTGTACAGAATGTGTTAGTTTGTACTGGAGGCAATATTTCAAGAAGAATAAATTGTGGCAAGCCGGGTAGATTGCCAGGCTTTTCTGTTGTAATGAATCAAAGGACTGGCCTGTGACTCCTGCAAGCAGAGATCAGGCAAGAGAGTGCCAAGGTTCAGGTGCCAGCAGCAGTCACTTCCTTTAGACAGCACTGCAAACCTCTGGGGACACCTTGTTAGGGTGCACAGAGCCTCAGCAGTTCCTAGTTTTCCAGTGCTGGCAGACTCTGGTATCTCACTGGGCTGTTTTCTTCCTCTTCTTGACAATACTATCTATACAGCACTCTAACAAGAGCTCAGGCTTTATGGATGGATTTGGCACAGGAAATCTAGAGAAACTTCACACAGCTTATTTCTCTGAAGCTGCAACAGGCTGCTAGAAACTCAAAACTGATCAAATAGCAAATGTTAAAATGGCATTTTAGTGAAGCTGTTCTTATGCTTGCAGCACTCACAAAAACTTTCATTTGTGCCACTTTTTGTTGACAAAGTAGACCATGGGTCTTTTAACAAAATTGCTTTATTCCCACAGAGTTTAATTTTTCATTAAAAAAAAACAGTAATAATTTTCAAAAATGTTCTTCTAATTTTCTACTCAATTTCCTGGGCAAGCTGTGTTAACTATCTCTGCTTGAACAGATATGTTGGTTCAGATCACCTCCAGAGGTGTCATCCAACCTTAACTATTCTGTGATTCCATGAACTTCTACTCATAAATAGTTTAAATTTTTCTTTTTTATGCTTCTCTTCTGCTAGGAAGGGTGTTTTTTTGTGCACGTGTGTGTTGTTGGTTTTTTTTTTTTTAATTTGCTATTTGTTTCAAATAGATCAGACACACTCAGAGGTCATTGAAATGCTTTACCTGCAATCAGAAATTCTCCATTAAGTCATTTGTCACAGTGGAGATAATAGTAATCTCACTTAAGATCTTTCATCCTTATTCTATCTTGTAACAAGTGGTGCTTTTTAATTAGCATTTGAGGATTAAATTTTGAAATGGAATATTTAAATGCATTTAAATGACTGCATGATCTAAGAAAGCAAACTCAGATGTTATATTAATATTAGTTAATGGCTTTTCATTTATGGATTGATGTAATGTAGCATAATCTTTTGATAAGAGTTTTTCGTCTAGAATTGCTCCTCTATGAATTCAGTTCCTCTAAGGACCTTGATTATAGTCCGTTTGATATGCAGTAAGATTACAAATGGACAAAATATTGTTCAAACATTGAACTTCCATAAAGCTTAATGCAATTACTTCTTTGTTTTTAAAAGGAAGCATTCTAATGTATGAGGGCTGCTCCAAAAGTAATGCCTCCTATTTTATTATTTTGGGCCTTGAAATCTGAAGTAAATGTTCGTGATATGGCAGTAGAGGTTGAACCTTTACACCAATATTTTGTTGCCATGAGACAGATGGCAGCAGAGGGGCAGTCTGAGAAAATGGTGCCTGGCATTTAAAAGCATATGAAGCAAAGGTGTGTCACTGAATTCCGTCAGGTAGAAATAATGGCACCCACTGACATTCATTGATGCTTCCTGAACAACTATGAAGTCCAAACAGTGAATGTGAGCACAGTGAGTATGTGAGTAGTGATGTGAAAGACAAGCCATCTTTTAGTTGACCATGCACAGTTGTCACACCACAAAATGAAGAGCATCTTGATCAGCTCACCCACACAAATTGGCAGGTTATTACCTGTCAAAATTTGATCACAGGTGACCAGGAAAGAAAAATACACTAATGCAATGATTTTCTTATTTTGTTGTCCAGTGTGTTTATAAAAGAGCTCAGGAATTCTTGTTTACTGGGGGAAAAATAGAATTTACTACAGAAAAGACAAGAAGGAGCAGATAATTAATGTCTTATCCCAGTCTTCAATGCTACTGGAAGACTGTTTTCAGAAGATTACTGTAGTTCTATAGAGATGCATACTCTGAATATCACAAACTGAAGTACACAAAATGACAGAGATTTTCAGAGGCATGTAGTGAATTTTTATGTGTTTTAGAAAGTAAAAGCATTTTCTATCTGAAAATATAATTAATTTAATATGTTTTGATTTGTCACATGACTTCAACAGAACACGTTTTTATATACGAAGTACAATATGGCTATTGTTCAATTATCTGCACTTCTCTGTCAGTGTGAGGTGACTTATCTCCCTTTCATTGCAGAATAAGAAATTCTGAATTATGCTGCCTTTACCACACATACATTTGCATTACTTTCAGGTGTGAAATTTCTTTTTGTAGCTATCCACTGTTGTTGCACTTTGATTTATGGAAGCAGAAAAACACATATTAAAATACATTAAATGTACAATGAGGACAATCTTTCCTGACTGAGGTTCTTTATCATTAATTAATATTGGATTACATAGATCTGATATTGGAAACCTTTTTGAATGTTTTTCTTGTGTAAGTTTGAGAATTCAAAAGGCAGTGAGTTTTGAGGAAGCTTTCATGTGTAATAACACGTTCAGATAAACATTCTGACTGCTAAGTCTCTTGCTCTCTTTGAGAAAACCTTACTCCCACTTTATGCAAGATTTTTTCCAGTAAATAGGATGTTTTACTAATACCTGCAAAACTGAAGAACTGGGAGCCTGAAATGTAATATTTAGCATTTTCTAGGAGAAGACAACTGCTGTTTTCCCAAATTTATTTCCACTTTAGAAAATACATATTTCATATCTTGCGTGTGTTTGTCATTGACAGTGAAGTTCATCTGCCCTACCTGACCCCACATGACCATCTGTCTGTTTTGGCTGGGCAATGATGCCTGTAGGCACAGAGCTGACCTCAGCCACTGGCATGCTATGACCAAGGTCACTGATCCAGCTGGAAGCTTGCAGGAGTCATTCTACCTCGTGGAAAAATTTGATGAATCCTTCCCCAGGAGCTGTCCTACCAGACCAATGAATTGGTGAGACTGCACCACCAGTAAATGAGGGGTGAGGGGAATTCCTCTGAATGTCTCTGACTGCCTCTGAAAAGTGATAGATAAAAACAGAAATCTGCTTTGCTTTTTTTTTTTTTTTTTTTTTTTTTAAACCTTCCAGGGTATGGGATCTATAGAAATAGTTCAATTTAGTAAAATATACAGAATTAACGTGAACTGAATTTCCAAGGGAGAACTAATAAATGTTCTTTAAATGTTTTTCAATTCAAGTATGTAGAGAGACAATGCTGAGCTAAAACTCAAGCCAAATATTCACTTATTCTTCTCTTCTTGCTGTTTTGAACAAAAAAATATAATTCTATTAAATCATTAAAAAATAATGTTATTTTATGTCATATATCTACTGTATGGGAACTGTTGAGTCACAGCCTGAACCACTGATTGATCATCTGAGGAAAGGACCGAGTCAGCTGTGGGAGCACAGGTGAAGGCAATTCACCTGTGTGACTGGAAGTGGTGGAGCCCCCTCTCCCCCCCCCATCCTAGACTGCATTTAAAGGCTGACTGCCACCGGGGGTGGATCTCTTTCTGGATATTTCTCCTCTGTGGAGTCCTTCCTGTGAACCTAGATCTTTGGCTATAGGTGAGCATTCCTTTTCTGTTTGTTTCTTTTCCCACTTTCACCACGATAATCATTCCAGCTGCAATACCAACTGGAACATCTACTGAAAATCCTTTTTAACAAACACCACCTATAAGCAAGGAACAAGTGGAGGCAATTACTTTAGTGTACTTATTTGTATGTAGTTTTAGAACAATGTACCTTGGGACAGTTGTAGTATCTTTGAATCTTTGTGTGACTTTTATAATCATTTCTGTATCTTGAATCCTTCATGTCTTTATAGAGATTCTTTAGAACAGGACCCCTTTATGAAAAAATTGCCCTAATGATCTCCTCACTGATTTCTTCAGGACTGTTTAATTAGTGGTACAATACTATCACTTAAAAAAAAAAAAAAAAAATCTTCAGAACAGGGTCTATGTATTCCTCTAGAATTGTTTGTTATTTTGGCCCATTTTCTTCTCGTATGAGAGAGTTAATTTCTCACCTGAATGGAGATTTTCTGTATTCTGGCAGTTCCACTGAGAGATAAATGTATGCTCTTAAACAACTTTTGACTAAAGGAGGACTTCAACATAGGGAGAAGAAAATACTAGTAGAGACAGTGAAGCACATAATCTGTAGAATACCCCTAACAGAAGGAAATTGAAAATCTGTATCTCCTAGAGAGCTTAGTTGCTACTGGACCTTCTATGAGAATTGGTACTGCTTTTTAAAGTCTTTAAATCCTTGCTGTTTTAATTATTTTGGCAGTTGGAAGAATTTTTTTCAAAATTCAATTAGCTCTTCCATATGTCCATATCAAGAAATGTTGTAAGTAGTGAGTTACATTCTGAACTTCTCTAGTCTGAACTTAGGCAAAATACACTTTATCTGCCAAAACAGAAGAAACAGTAGAATTCCCCCTCATCTCTACTTCTTTTTAGACTCAGAGATATTCAGGACGGACTGCAGATATTTGCAATCGTCATAACTTACTACTTTTCTTATTTTTATTCTTCAAACCATGACATTGCTGCAGTCATTTGACAAGTAAAAAAAAAAAAGAAAACTTTTTTCTGTTGTTCTTGAAATCATTTTTTAAGTTGTTTTTAAAATTTCTTAAAAAAAAAAAAAAAAAAAAAAAACAAACACTAGATCTTCTAGATTGCGTTTATACCAAAGATAATTGATAATTTTTATAGAACTGAGGAAGAGCTACAGGGTGAGTCAGGTGGTGAGTGTTAAATCTGCAGCATGTCTAAGTTAAGGATAATGCTGGAGCAGGTTGTCATTATACCAAGACCAATCTGTGGCCTTATTTCCCTGTCTGTATCATTGGTCTCAGAAAGCTCTGCAAATCTTTGTGCCATTCCCTTGTGAGCAGAATAGTCTCCTTTCTCCTGCATGAGCTGGGGTCCTGTGGGCAGCTGCTCACAGCAGGGCAGAGGTGCTGGGGAAAATGGTCTCAGTGAGCCACCCACACTGTGCTTCTCCACCTTGAGGACTATTAATGTGAGGGGAAAAAAAAAAAAAAAAAAAAAAACAACACTTTTTCCACATGAGATTAAATAGTTTTGAATGTGACAAAGAAACTCAGCTTTTGGTTTGAATAGAGCTTTGTGAGGTCTGGATATCCAGAGAGGTGGCTGTGTAGGATGAGACATGGGGAAGGAGAGGGACTTTTATGGACCTCCTTGAATACTGAGCACATTATTGAACCTGAAGTAATTAAAAAATGTCATAGTGTAGATTTTAGTTATTTTTGAGTTCAAAAAAGCATTCAGGCTTGCTTTTTTCCTACAGAAAAAGCCTGCTGTACACTGCAGTTTTATGTTTTTCTTCTAAACTTTTTAATACAGCAATGCTTTTTTTTTTTTTTTTTTTTTTTTACTTTAAGGAAAATGTTTTGGAAAAAGCAAAATACTGAGTAACATACTGTAGTGATCCTTTTTTCTTCTAATATAAAGTGAATGGAGACAGCAGTAAAGGTGAGTTTTATGTTTTATTCTGGACAGAATTCATAGATAATGAAGGCAGCATTCACAGCGATGACTTTACAGGGGAAGGGCCTATTCAACAGACAGTGTTTCCTATGGGAGGGGTAAAGCAATAACTAAAGGCAGATGGGAATTCCTGAAAGTGCTCAAGTGGTATCAGCAGGTTAGAAAGTATCTTAACTTCTGGGAAATATTACGTTACTGTTCTTAGTGGAATATGATCATTGGAGTAAAATTTTCCTGTGGAAAAGTGGTGGGGCATATCACAGCACCAGTATCCCTTGTAGTGGAAAATATTTAGATCTGCATTTCTGAACTAGATCTAATAGTAGTGGTGTAACTTCATGCTTAAACCATATTTCAGTCTGATAGTATTTGCTCTTACTTACATGAAATATTTTCTTTTTTTTCTTGGCTCAAGTTCTTCCAGAGGCCCCTTTTGCAGTAGTGTAGGTAGAGATATTTCTCTGTTCAGAAGTCCAGACCTGTTTGAACTCTGGGAAGAGAAGGGCTAAAAGGGAATGGAGAGCTGAAGAGCTGTGAAGGAAGTTAAGAGAGCTGAATTTGCATTCCTTCTTTTTCAAGCATAGAGTTAGAAAAGGATACCCTGAACCTATTAAGTTCTGGATGAAAAATATAGTTCTTGGATATTGTACATCTTATGATGTCTTTTCTCCTGAACCTGCAGATGTATCTTCTACCTACTGAGCAACTGCCTCCTTTGTAGCAGCAGCTGTCCTCTTGACTTTCTAAAACTTCAGAGGAATGAAGCAGATGGGGCTCTGGCTGCTTCCCTGACCATGGCTGTTACATGTATACAGTGCCCGTGTCTAGAGGCAAGGGTTCTTCACAGCTGGAAGAGCACAAGACTCAACTCTCATCTCAGAGCAGAAAGCTATCAGTCCTTCATCTTACATGGTTTATAAGTATACACTATAGTACAACAAATCTGTGAGAAAGCGCTTTAAGAAGCTGACAATAGTTATTTTCTGTTCATGAGCTTATAGAAAACTTTCTTTTTCTGTGGTGCTGAGGAGCAGGATCATTACAAGGGAACAGATAACATATTCCATCTGAGATGGCCTCACAGCTATTTTTTTCAGCTGTTTTCCAGTTCACGTATACTATGCACATGTATAAAGCAGGAATGCCTCTAGGTGTAAGCCCTGCCAATGTCAGTGAATCTTCATCAGCAAGAGTTTGGCTAAGCTGCTTTTACAGCTTAGATGGCTTCAATGAGCCCCTGAGAATGAAGACATTCTTGTTTCTCTATTGCTCTAAAAACAAAAGGCATTATTTTGATTTCAAAAAGGAAAACAAACAAAAAAAACCTTGTTAGCTGTGTCTGTGGATGACTGAAATGACTCCAAGCCTGAGCTAGTCTAATTAAAGTATTAACTCCTTCCACATTCTTGCTTTGTATACTGAAGCAGGCTTTCTCCAATGGGGGTGATCTCTCCCTGGTAGCTCTGAGATCAGTTGAATTATAGATGGGTTTAATGTGATGGGAATAAATACTGAACTTGCTTACTGCAATTGTCACTTCAAAGTCTTTCACGGCATTCAGTGTGTGTGCCAAAACCTCATTATGATATTTTTCTTTCAAAATATGTTTCAAATTAAATAATATACATTAACTGAAAGTTCTATTTAGAGCTTAGATGCAAATTATATATTTCAACTATCACTAAAATTTTTGGTTTTTTTAGTATCCCAAATATCATTTTACTCATTTCTTCTGAAGTGTGTAATAGATTTATATCTTCTCAATTATTATTCTGCCTAAAAAGTAAATTTTAAAAATTCCATATGTATACTAGATATGGTATAGAAGTAAAAGGTCACAAGTTTCTGCTGAGAGTTTTTCATAAACTTGGAAACCCTAGAGAGTAGAGATGTCTATGTCATCAGATGATATATTCAGATGCCACATGGTTTCTTTCAATTACACTTGTGTTAAACTGCTGCTTCTCTGTTTGGCTGAAATATAAAGAAAAGCAATCCTTCTTGAAATGAAGTCCTCAAGAGATTGAGAACTGCCATTTCCCTCAGTAATTTATGCTGAGGGCTGATCATTCTACTAATAGCTACTCTACTAGTTTTTAGTATCTAGACACTTTAAAAGACTTCTCTCTATTAAAATATCAATTTCCTATTGATAAGAGTTGCTGTTATATTTTTCCTGGAGGTATTTCAATATTTTAATGAAATAATCTCAGTCTTTTTAAAAATGATTTAAGTAAACTTGCCTTGTTAATTATTTACTCTCCTTGTATTCATTTTGATTTTGGGGGTATTCTGTAATCTCTCTTCAGCTTGTCAATGTTTGTTTTAAAGTGCGGACTTCAGAATGAGATACAGTAGTCTTTTTTTCCATGGTTGTTTTTCCACAGTTGTTTTACAGATACATAATATCCACTTTCTTCAAAACCATTTGCTGTTCGCATCAACTTTCCTGGGTGTGTTGGTTTGTCAGTCTTTCTGGAAATTGTACCACTTCTGTATAAATGACTTGCTTTAGGCATACAAAGTTGAATGTACTGGTATTTGCTGCAAGAAACTAATCCAAAAATTGAGCTTTCTGTGGACAGAATCTAGCATGCCTAGGGACATCTATTGACTTTAATGAAGCTTTATACAAGACCAAATATCTTCCTGTGTGGAAATCCATGAATCAAATTTGAAACTATTCAGGACCAGTAATAGGAAAGAATGAGAGTAAGGAAAATTGACTATGCTGATAAAGCTCTCAGATAGGCAGCATTATGATTCTTCAATTTTTAAGATTAATGTTTCTTTTGTTTTCTTTCTGTGTTTTTCTTTTCTTCATTTTTTTTATATGTCTGACTAGTAAACAATGTCTGTCAAGCTTCTGTAAGAAAAGATACAATAGAACTAGAGGACAAATTCTGTAACAAAACTATAGTTATGATACTTGCCCCATTGATTTCATTTATTTTGAAAAATATATGTCAACCAAAGCTAAGGATTTAACAGTAACACTGTATTTTCATTTGAAACCTTCCATTTTCATTGGGAACTTTATTTGAAAGTAGAAATCAATTTGAAGAGTAACTCACCAACTCCTCTTACCTTCGATTTCCTGGGAAAGGAGAGCTTAGAAAAAATAATGTGAGGTTGTGTGTAAAATTTAAATCAATTTGTTAAACTTTTCAGAACACTTATAAAATCTTAATATTTATATTAAGATTATTTTTTATAATTATTTTCATAATTTTAAAGGTTTTTATAACTGAACAAAATTATTCTGATACTGACACTAAGCTGTTAGGTTTCAGCAATATATGGTTCGGGCAATTGAAAGATAGTAAGCAAAACTTTTTTTTTTACTTTTATGTGACTATCATTCATTCTGCTTCAGACAATAGGAATGCTGTATGTACGGAGGTGAGCCTGAAACAATGAAGTAGGAAATTGCATTTCCTTCACCACAAGATTTAAGAAGTTGGTAAGATTCATTAATGGAAAAAGAAGTGAAAATTACTTAACTTTTTTAGCTTTAAATAAAGCTGTTTCTCTGGAGTACCTCTGAGGAATAGTTTCTCTTCCTGAAGCTGCAGTTTATTTCTGCTACAGACTCCCCCTTTCTTACTTTTTTTTTCTCCATGATAAAATGAAGTAAATATTGAAATACCTTGCCAGTCTGTATTTTTTATTGCCCTAAAGAAGAGAGGCAACACTATTAACATACCACTGAAAGTAGGAACAGGTTTATTTGGGTTGGTTGTGGTTCTTACAGTGGTTCTTACAGTTAAAATTCACTCATTTACCAAAATCCTATGCTTCAGTGAACATTCAGTATACATTCAGTGAACCCATGGTCCACATGGAAAAGTACATTTATTTTCCCTCAACTTAGGAGATCCCAGGTGATTTAGATAATTCTCACTTCTGGTACTTAAAGTTATTAACCCAAACAGTAACGTTTCACTAATAAGCTTATCTACTGAATGAGGCCTATTGTTGTTTTCAGGAACTGACAATCAGAGATGACACTGCTAAATTCATAACAGGGCATCACAAAAGTACAACTGCAATGCATTAGAAGTTGTTGCAGACACAGAAGTACATCAAATTAAGCTAGATATGGAATTAGGTGGAAAAAATTAAGTTTTTCAATAGTATCGCATTAAGCAATGCACATTAAGAATCTGGGATCACCTCAGTAGCATTGCAGAATCACAGAATTGTAGGGGTTGGAAGAGACCTCCTGAGATCAGCGAATCCACCCCCCCCCCTGCCAAAGCAGGTTCCCAACACCAGGTTGCATAAGTAGGAGTCTAGGCAGGTCTTGAATATCTACAGACAAGGACACTCCATAACACCTTACCTCAACATATGGGTATGTAACACATGGTGTATGTAACTAAATCAAACCGATTTTAAAGCCCCCAAGAAAACAGGATTTATAATAGTATCTTGTATTGAAGCTTAAGTTTAATTTTATAAACATGTTTATATATTAGTGAAGAATCTAAATTTGTCTCCAAAAAAACTGCCAGTTTTCTTCTGTGCCACTTCTGCATACACTTACTCATGAGTTTTCTAGTCAGTATGCATGTGTTTGCTGAAGGCCAGGTGCTTGGACACAAAAGAAATGTTGTTCCAGAACTGAATGATTGTTCAGAGATTTCCATATCCTGTTCTAGCAATGGCCAATGATAGATGCTTCATATTTACTTAATGGTGTGATAATATATCATGCAGATATGATTGTCCTTATCCTACACATCCCTGACTGAGGAATACTGAATCATCACAATTGCTAATATTTAAGCTGTTATGGGAGCTGCTGGTTAGTGTTAAATCTTTTTATGTGAGTCTTTTGGAATCAACAGAGTTAGTCCAGTTTTAGGAAGAAATGCCTGCACTGATTTCAAATTAGTTGCACCAAAGGCACAGGTGCAACAGCCAAATTTCACTTGGAGAACTGGTTATGATTCTAGTGTGTGATATCTATTATCATTTGAATTTGACTCTTGATTGTGTCAACAGAAATGTACGATCAATCTTCTGAAATCAAGAATATATGTACAAAACTGACTAGGTACTTTTCTATTCTTTCTTTATTATCATATGTTCTTAAGAATGTTAAAGTTGGAAAATCAAAAGTTATATATTAATGTACCTATATAAAAAGAGATTATAAATTCAAACTTGACTGTAGGCAGCTGATACTTCCCTTTGATAGAGTTGTTGTTAGTGGAAATAACTGTTGTTAGTGCTTGAATTTTCTTGATAAGCAGTGCAGGAAATGTGGAAAGCTGAAAAAGGCACACAGCAAGAACTAGATGAAAACGTAACTAGACTTCAATGAGAAAATGTGACTGTTTTTCAGCAATTTGGTTATGTTTCTATTTCCTACTGTAAGCAAACAAATAGTTTCTACACTTTAGTAGAATGCAATTCAAATTCTTGTTCAAGTTATATTGAACATGAACAAACCTGCTTATTATTAAGCAATGCTCCTAATGAATGGCATTCTATGTCAATATCTGTACACTGCACCTACAGGCACAGCCTCAGTTAATTTTAATTGCTTTGTTACTGTACAAAGTGTAAGAGGTTGATGTTCAGATTCAGTAAAATAAAGTCAAGCACAAACGGATTGGAAGGCAAGGGAAATGCTAGTCCACTTCTCTAGGAGTACTTATTTTCCTTCTGGCAGATATTCATCTGGCCTATTGCTGGAAATCTGTAAAGATGAAGACTTTCAGACAATTTATGCTCTGCCTTGCTATCTTTCTCTTTCTGTATGCGGTCTGCCCTGAAATCTAACCTTGATCTTGCTGCAGTATACTTTTTTTTTTCCATCTTGGAAAGAAGAAAATAGTATTTTCTTTTCTCTTTGAGATCTACTACATACTTTGAGGCCATTGATCTACCTTTTCTCTCAAAGCTGGACAGGCTATATCCAGTCCAGCTCTCTTCTGAGTTATGATGTCTGATGACTGTTGTTGCTCTCTTCTGAACTTCACTGAAGAGATTCATATTTTTTTCTGAGGTGACAGCTCAGAACATGGCAAAGTGTTACAGCCAGGGCTCTTCTAGTTCTAAATGGAGAGAGAGAGAGAATTTCCCATATCCTTTGGGTTATCCTTGAAGTTTGATGTTGGTATTGAAATTTGGAGCATGTCCAGAAGCTTATGTAATACTCTAAATCTGCCCAAATGCTACCCAAAAAATATTCCATTCTGTATTTCTACAATTTAACTTCTAAGAGTAGTCATTTCAAATGGTATTAATGACTTTTTTTCATGGTTTTAATCCTTTTTTAAAATCTTTAGTGTGGTATAACCAAAATGATTGCCAGTGCCTGATCCTCATGGTAATTAAGTTGATTTGACATCATTTGTTCACTTATATCCTTGTGATTCCTCCACATTCTTAAAATGTGGTGGGTTTTTTTTTTTGTTTGTTTTTTGTTTTGTTTGTTTTTTGTTTTTGTTTTTCCCAACAATCTGGATAATCCTGTCTTATTCTGCTAGATGTATTATCCACTTTTTCATAAATGTTTTCTGCTTTTCCACTATCTTATTTTTTATCTCCTTTTCATTATTACCCATGTTTTAAAATTCCCTCCTCATTTCATCTATTTTTTTTTCTTTTAATTCTCAATATGAAAAAAACATTTTTATTTTCTCCTATCTGGTCTTCTTAAAGAAACTATCCTTTCATCTTACATACTATTGTATATAGATTTTGGAATGCCATTTAAATAATGATATTTTGGCGGGATAAACTCTCCTGTTTTTATTCCTAATAATTCTTGCATCTAAGAAATTCAGCAATTGATGATTTTTATCCTGCTTGTCTGTTCACTGATCTGACTCATTAGTAACTTACTGCAAAAATAATGAAAATGGCAATGTTATTATAGTGTAACTAAACTATCATATTTACCAAAGGATTCCAATAAAACAGTACACAAGCACGTCTGTGATAATATATACCAAGACAATCTGACATATCCAGGACATGTCAGCTTTATTGAGCATGTCTTATATCCACTTCTTTAGGATTTAAAAATGACAGTACTCTTCCTTTTTGTGAGGAAAAGTCGAAATGGAGGGAAACCTTGGTATATTTCAACGCTGGAGCTCTACTTGTCTGCTGTAAGCACTGAGTAACACTTTAGAGAACCAGTTTATAAACTCCAGAAGAAAGGTAGTGAACATTTACTAATTAATCTAGGCACCGCTTTGTTTGTTTGTTCGTTGTTTGTTTGTTTTTGTTTTCCCATTCTGGAAAAGATAGCTTTGAATCATCTCCTTCTATTATTTGACATCAGAAAATGTTCTTCTGTAAGGAAATGCATATATTTATTTTAAAAGACTTAATTTTCTGTTGATGACACTGTGGATGAATTCTTTAGACCTTTTTCTATTGGAATACTTTCTCAGGATTGGCTTTGAACATTGTTTTCTGACAGCGTTTTTCCTCACTATCTTGCACACAGTATTTCTGCGCTTTCATAACTGCTCTTTTTCAGGTCCTTTCCTCTTCACAAATCCATGATATATATTTGGAGTGGTCAGTGAAGTTTAGAAATTAAGTCTTTAGTCTCTACATTTTGGTTTAGATTTCCAAACACAGCTAAATTTCATTTTCTATTGCTTTTGTGTAATTATGTCTACTATTTGTGTCAATAGTTTTAGGGTCAACATGAAAAATTAACCCTTTTCTGAGCATTGTAGATGAAAAATAGGAAATAAGCTTATATGTTAATTAGTTACATGAAAATATTGTCATATCTATATTTTAAAACATAGGAGAATTTGATAAGAGATTCTGCATGAGGTCCTCTTTGTCAGTGGAGAAAGAAGATAAATGTGTAAAAGGTGACCTAGAGATAACAAGAGTTCAAGGACACAAAGGTAGGTCATTTGTCAGATAATAAATTGTACAGGTGTCACAGTATATTTATTAGTTCTTCAAATCAACTATAGAATATTTTGCAAGGCAAGGCAAAATTTCCTTGATGAAATAAAAACTCTGCAGGATAAAAATTGATTTACTGTAGCATCAGCACTTGATCTAGACCCTTTTCTGAACATTCTGCTCAGCTGTTTTATAATAAATAATACAGCTAATCTGCTATGTATTGGCTTTTGATTTCTGGGGAATATCCATATTGGTCATTTCTTTTAAAAATCCACTAAACAAATGAAAAAATGACCAATACTCAATATTTTTTACTTTTATTAATCTTATAGATGTGTGAAATTAATTTCAAATGGACTTCAGTTTTTATTTCTACTTCTCATGGCTTTTAACATATTGGAGTAGATCTGGTTGAATCCAGTGCTTGCTCATATGTATTTTGCTCCATGTTTAGGAGAGTACAGATACAGCTGAAATGAATTTAAAAGTTGTTTTTATTTTCAACAAAATAGACGCTTTCATGTTGTTCTAATTGAGTTGGAATTCAAAATATGGATTTGCAGATCCTTGTCCTGCTGTTAGGTGACTGGGTAGCGGTAGCAGAGGTTGACTTATTTACATGTAAGTTTCCCAGGGAAGTTGATGGGAAACTGCCCACAGGTGAATGGCTGTCAGTAGTTCTAAATGCATTTACATGATTCACAGTAAAAAACTTCCAATACTGCAAAGATTTATATTTGTGTTTAGCACACTTTTTTAGCTTGCCACAGGTGCTGATGGATTACTCCCTAATGGTGAAAAGAAGTTGTATCAGCTGTATATGAAAAATGGACTCATCTAAGGAAAGGAAAAGGGAAGATATTTTGTAAAATGGAAGAGAATAGGAGGTTATGTTCATTAGCAATGTAAAAACAGCCTCTATCTATGTACAATGAATTAGAATGCCCTTCATTCAAATCAGTTCTTATAAAAATGATGGTCCAAGTCACTACTAAACTGAAGCATATTAACTTGATACATTGATTTCAATGCAGTTATGGTGATGCGGAGCTGGCAGAAAATTGGCTTGCCTCTGTGATATCAGGAGTCAGAACCTAGAGCCAAATCAGCATTTAATCAGCTAGACTATAACTTCTGTGGTACTTAGATAGCTCAGCTCTTTATACTGATGCACAAAATCTGTCTGCTTAGATTCCTGTCATCCCAATAGGCTTACTTGTGGCCACTGGTATTAAATAGCTCCCTAAATCATGTATGTATGTAGACACTATTGTTTAAGACAAATGTAGCAATTTACTCATTTAATTTTTACCTAAAGCCATGAAATCATGTTGCAAATGTAACTGGAGAGATTTTGATAAGAAGCAGTTTATTTATGTGAAACAACCAATATGCTTCACAGATTAAAAAACCGTGAAAATAAAGATTCTCTTCTAAAACGGTTCTTTAATCCAAAATTAAAATGGAAAAAATGCCCATTTGCACCAGCAGGGTGTTTGGCTCCTTCTAAAGAAACTTACAGTGACCCATTTCTTTGGTTCTAATAGATTTCATTTATACCTTAGGGGGATGTTGGACATTGTTATTTTCCTTGAAACTCCAGCCAAAAAATATTAAAGAAAGTTCAAAAATAATGCCCTTAGCAGGCAATTAAAAGAAACACAGACAATGCTTTACTAAGGTACATGTCCTTCCTATTTCTGAGGAAGGACGAGTTCTTAACAGTCTGAAGAATTCCTTGATTGTCATATCCTGAAATAATAAATTCAGAAGCCTCTGTCACACTCATAGTTATACAACTCTTGGTGAGCGGAAGGGGAAGAGTATGCTAGTTAGTATGAAAATGGCAAAAACATAATATCAAGGGGGTAATTTTTTACCTGTTGCCTTTTGATTCTCTTTGCATTTCTTTCTGTAAAGTGCTGTTGTGACAACTGACTCACAGTGTTTTGGCAATTGTTCAGCTCTTTTCCCTAGAGTTTTGAAGTCTCATTTTCTCCCCTTTCTATATATAGCATTGCCCATCAGTCTTCTAAATCAAAAAAGGCAATATTGTTCCTGTTTTCTCTGTTGCAATATTTTCTTGATCTGTGATTTGACTGCTTCTAGCTCCTTCTGTTTAGTCAACTCCTTCTTTATAAAGAACATTGCCTATTATATTTAACTTTTACCTCCTGATGTTTTAGTGTGGATGATAGCACTATAGAATCAGAGACATACAGAGGAAAAGCAGGGTTAAGGGATTGTGGTATGCTGTAATACAGTGTAATACAAGCAACTGAGAGAACAAAGAAATCCATGCTGAAGAACGGCATTCATATCTTTCAATTTCACCCTCCTTTTTTTTTTTTTTTTAATGCTGCTGAGATTATCTACTTATTGGAGCTAAATGTCAGCTAAAAAAGCCAAATTACAGAACACTCAATTTTCATTCACATCTGTACTAGTGAAATGAGCTTGGGAAAAGGATTTCTAAGGGGCTGAGAAACAGTGCTTTAAAAAGCAACTGCAAGTCACTTTGGGGCAAAGGTGTGTATGTGGTCAGAAGAAAGCAGAGATATTTTTCTTATGAGTACTGAATGATAGAAAAAATTCAGCAGCACTGCCAATGCAGTATGCTATGTATGCTCTCTGTAATAAAATTTGGAAGATATTTCACATTATGATCTATTGCTTTAAATTACTTAATTGTACCATTAACTCTATAACCTTGCTTTAAAAGTAACTTATGGCTCATGAAATTCATTTGAAAGAAATAATTCAAGAAACTTTTTTACAAGATGATTTTCAAAGTTTTCCTCTCGCTATTAATTGTTATTTAGTTCATCAATATATATGACATGACACTACATTTAATTGTATTAATTATATGTAATAATTGTGACAAAAGACATACCATTTTCATTATTCAACAAAGTCATTTCATCTAAGAAATGAAAAACATCAAGGTGAAAGAGAAGGACATCAAAGAAAAATAAGAAAAAGAGGAAATGTAGAAAGGAACTGAGGAAGCGAGACAAAAAATGATAGGAAGCAGCCAATAACAGAATCTTGTTTTCCTTGGCTTCTTTCTTTAACAATATTTTCTTTGTAGAGAGAATCACAAGTGGGGGCCATTGTGAAAGGACATTCTGCTTCTTAAGCACTGACAACATGTCTTCATGCATGTACTCCAGGGTAGAGTGGATTTTTTGAACTCTAAAATTAACACCAAGATAAGGTAAAAGAATAAATAAAGTTATTATGGCACACACAGCAGAAGTTTTATATTCTCAGCCACTTTTATTGCAGTTCCAGAAGAAATACAATCAATGTCACTATCCCCAGGTAGATGGGTGCTCATTACCTAACACTTCAATTATGATGAGAAGTGGATTGTTTGTAGAGATTCAAGAAAATTTGTCATAGAGAAAACTCTAGTTCATGTTTTTCAATAACGATGCAACAACAATTGATTTGAAATTGTTGTTAAAATGAATACTTTGGGTTTTCGATTTCCAAGTATGCATTTCATTACAGCCTTTCCCCATGGCTTTTTTTTCCCCCATGAGGCAGTCACTATTAAAATTAGCTGTTGTTTTTTCAGATAGAAGTAAATGTGTACACCCTTCCTTCATTTTTTATTTATAGCTTTTTTATTATTATTTTTAACAATATGATGGAGTTTAATAATACGATGATTGGTAACAACTTTCTACCAGGACATTTATAGTAACATAGATTATATGCGCCTGAAACATACCTTTGATGGTAAAAATGAGATATCCTCTGAACTCCTAGGATTCTCAAACTGCCCTCAGATAGATACTCCACTACGCTCTCTAAAGCTACTTTGCCAGAGTGGGTCCTCATAAGATAGCATGATGTAGAAACTAGCTTCACAAGGCAAACCTTGCTTAATATCACTGCTATGTCAACAGTTTTCATGGAGAATGGATGTTATGAAGTTACCTTCTTTCCTTGAGTATGTTAGCACAATTTTGCAGCAATCATGACTTACACTTTTCTGTTGTTTATATCTCAGTGCTCACAACTTTCTTATTAGAACTAAAATTGACAGTGAGAGCATCGCAGCCTTACACCAGTTTGTAGGTAGCAATAACAATACTTAGTGTTTCATATTTGCGTGTGGGTTGTTTTTTTTTCCTGAATGTTCCCCCCATTTTAACTTAAAAAGGGGTCTTGGGTAAAAAACTGCTGCTGTCATAAGATGGGTGATATATGTGATTTTTCTTTCATAACTTCTGACAGTATCTTTCAGCCTTCACCTTCAGCAATTTCATTCATCCAATCTGCATCTGTTCTAGAGCAAAAACATGACAAGAACTATGACAAACTGTGAAGTGGTACTAGAGGTACAGTCCTGGAATACTGAGGCTCAATGTTGAAGCTGATAGTAGTAGCTATAAGGTTTCAAATGGCACAATACTTTCATTCAGAGCGAATAAGAGTGTGAAATCCAACTTTATGCATTGACAGAAATGTCTAATTGACATAATAATAAAAGAAAACATTAAAACTGATTTGGAAAAATAAAATCACAGGGTTTCTATTCACTGGATATTGTGGCATCTGCTGCAAAAGGAAGATAAGAAGGAAGACTTAAGATATTACTTAATATTGAAATAATCAACCTATTTCTGTGGGATTTTCACATTAGCAAAACTGAAAACTTCCAGTCTGTTTTCCACCTGTGAAATATGAAATATGCCTCTGGCAGTTTTTCTTTGGGAACTAATACTGATTTTTCTTCTTTTTTTTTTTTAATTAGCTTGACTTTATTTTGAACAGGAGCTCTAATTCATTTTCTGCTCTTTCATTGCTAAGGAAATGTGGTGAAATATTAATATTAATTGGCAAGACAAGTCCCAGAATAGTAATAGCTACTGTTAAACCCCATTTCACTTAATGCTGGGTTTTTTTGTTACTGTTAAACTTAGTTGTGTTTAGTGGTATGATATTAATAGTAAAAAAATTCTGAAAGAAAATTATGTAAGTGGAATTGAATTTGTAAGGGGATGCATAAAATTCAAATACAGATTTCTGTGTCCTATAACTGTTTCAACAACTGGGAGTCAAGAGTAAGAATGTTTTCAGTACCCACAGTACTTCAAGGTAATGTGAGCGTGAAATTTGAACTTAAGAAATTATGGCACCTGTGTCACCCTGTTTCTAAAAGGATTACTTCTCAAGGACACTTTTAAATATCATTGCATTTATTTAGACTGATTACTTTTTGAACAAAACTAGCTGCTCTGTTAATGACAAAACTCTGCCAATTACCCCTGACAACTGATAACTGTACAGAGAATAGTTTCTTTGTGTTGTCTATAGGAACTTTTAATCCACTGTGTCCTAAAGAAATTTTAATTTCTATCAAGGGCCACTATTTCTTTGCTGTGGATTTCCTAGTTGTATTTTCTTTTCTTCATAGAAAATGGCAGGAAGACTTCCACACTGAACCCTTGCCCATGAATATGACCAGCCCTGCTGGGTGTGTCTGGAAAAAATGATAATTCTGTTTTCCTCTGGTTGTCCATCATAGGTGGCTTATTTGTGCCCTTGTATAAATCAGAACAATGTCAAAAGTACCTTCACTCACAAGGGTTAGGGACAGCCAGGTTCCAGCACAATTTTCTTTCCACATCCTCTTTTTTTTTTTTTTTTTTTAACTCATGTCAGATGGTTTTAGAGTTTACTGTATTAATTTTACTTACACCATGCCCATTGTTGCAAGGATCATATCTGTGCTGCAAAATGCTATGGTTGTGGCCCATCCTAGCTCCACTTCCTATTTCTTTCCATTTTCCTAAATAAGCCTCTCATTCCCTTTATCTTCTGTTGATATTAAACATTTTATATTTCATGATCCAGTCGTGAAATGTCTCACTCCAGTATCTGCACCAGTCTTCCCCTCACTACTGCAGGTAGCAGTAGCATAATCTTTGGCTTATAATGATGTACTCAGGGACACCAGCTGGCTTTTACAACATATGTTCACAGACATATCATCAAGTTATATTGTTCTGGTTACTCTGAGATTGCTAAATCATATTTAGTTCAGCTTTGTCTCTCATGCTGCAGAATGTTTCAGTAAATGCACAAATAGTCAAGCCTTGGGCTATTGTAACTTTTGTATTAGTCACCTTTATCAAACATGTCCAATTGCTTTTTTTGTGCAGCAATTTTTGGTGAATCTTGAAAATTCTATGACCAGACTAGCATAGTTTTTTACAGCTGACATGTCTGTGGAGTGGGGATTTATCTTCAGCCTTCCTGCTCATATTTTTTAACTAATATTCTTTGTAAATTAAATTAATATTTTCATGTAGCAGATCATTTTTTAGTGATCACATGACAGTAGGTCAGCAATCAAAAAAAAGAAAAAAAAGTATAACATTTTTTTTGAGTCTACATAACAGTACCAGTGATGTTAGGAAACTAGGTTCTCCCTTGTACTCTCTTGGAAGAAGCAATCTACAAGGACTAAAATAATATCTGGTGCAAATCCAGAGGTGGTTTAGATTCTGTTCAAGAATAAATTTTCTTGATTTATTTCATTAGGTATTATTAATTAGAATCCTGAGATATAAAATATAAAAGCAAATAAATGGACAAATATGCAAAAAAAAAAAAAAAAAACACCAAAACAAAACCAAACAAAAAACTAACATAAAAGTCTGTAGAAACAGTTTTTTCAAATTTTGAAGTTGAGTTCTTAGAGAAGGGATTTATTATTCATATGAATGAAACAAATGAATTTTAAATATAGACTTACCTTTCACCGGGTTAAGATTGGAATTCTCTGTAAGATATGGATATGTAAATATATTGAACCAGAAGCTGGAATCGTAACTAGGGATGCAGATTTACATCACTTGTTCTCAGGACTTCAGATAGGACCCGGCATTATGTAATGCAAAACATCTCATAGCAGATTTGAGATCAAAGTGTCACAGTTTGAGCTAACGGTAAAGCAGGAAGTAAAAATAGAAGAGAGAAAAAAGACATCACTCACAGTCAGTAGAGACAAGGACAAAATTTCTACACTAACACTGCAAATCAATTAAGCTGATCTTCTCCAGAGCTGTTAGAGAAAAAGTTTATTGCCAAAATATGGTATAAAATCTTGAACAGAAAATCTCAATCAAGCAGTTATCTGAAAGAAGTTCGTAGACTTACAAATAATATCAAAATACAATTTTCCTGTAGTTTTAGAATCTAAACTCCCATGTTTAGAAAGGAAAACAGCAGTTTTGAAACTTCAGAAAAATACTTGCAAAGAGCTAGAGGTTACTGTATCTTGGGGAAATGTAGCTGAAATTTATTTTGCCTTCACCAACAGCTCCAATGAAACCAGTTTGCTCATTTTAGAATGAGTTTAGAATTTAAGTGAATTTAACAAATACAACAATTAACAGGAGGTTTCTTGCTGGAGTGAATAGGGGAAATCTTAAATTCTGCATAAAAAAGACATTCTGCTTTTGTCTCATATCTGAGTTTAATTGCTCAGCAGAGACACATATTCAATTTCCTTCTTGATCTATAGGTACTTAAATATGCAAGCCCTCTTCCACCTGCCAAGACTGTGCTCCAGTCAACAAGCTTTTTTTTGTGTCTGGCTGTACGAGTGGCAGGTGACAATCTATGTGTTTCATCTTTCAAATGAAGATTTGATCCAACAGGAGAAAGAAACTATTTTAACAACTATGTTTTTAAATTTTTTTTATTTTATTTTAAATAAAATAAAACAATGTCAATAGAATGGAAAAAGACTGGTGAAAATGAAAGGAAACCCCACCTATCACTTTCTCTTGGGAAATAAAAACATATAAATTTGTGTCTTCTGAAACAAATTACTCCTTCTGTAGATTTGTACATAAAACAATGGTTTATTGCACGAGTCCCTCTTCTCCTTAAGCATTTTTTTTTTTTAAATCTAGACTACTGATTTTCTTGCTTTTTCTCCAAGTATCCAAGAGAAATGTGCCGTGTTTCAAATCCTTTCACAGATGCAAATGGGTTCACTCTTTGTTTTAGTTACAAGAGTTATTAACAACTTCTCTGTTGTCTTGATTTGCCTTCCCACTAAAAAAAAGGGAAATAGAATTGGTGCCTTCCACTAGCAAAAGTCCTCCAGTTCTGGAAAAAAGCCTAATTTAGTTTTAAGCTTTTTTTTTTTTTTTTCACAGACACTAAACCATATGTAGTGAATTTAAGAATTAATGTTCTTAACCAGTTTTTTTGTTGTTGTTGTTTGATTGTTTCTCATTATATCATTAATACAATCCCAAAACTACCACAGACTTTTCAGTTCAGTACTCAGTCTGATTGAGAATTGGATAAAGTTATTTTCTCTTGAATTATTTATATATTAAAGTCATAGAAAATTAATATAATGAATTAAAATATATACAAATATATGAATTTAACATTTACTTCACAGAAAGAAATTCATAATGAAAAATGCAAATAACAATGTTGTTAAATCTTTAATTATCTTAAAATAGTGTAATTTGTTGACTGTATTTCAAAGTATGTTTTTGGGAAAAGGAGCTAATTAATATGCTGGACTTTAGTGTTTATTTTTTGTTTCACTTCTCTAGAAAATGCAATTAGAAAGCTTTAAGATGTTTAATTATAGTTTTTGCCTTGATCTGCAGTTTGTGATGCATGCACAGATTTTTAACTTGTAACATGAAGAAGTCTTCAACAACCTCAACTATCTTTAAATCTTTATGAAAGTTTTTTCTGAGACCCTTTCAACTTTTCTACGCTATGATGTTAATCTGTGTAATTATATCTCTGAAAAAGTACAGATAAAATGCTTTAATATTCTATTTAGTGAAGGACCTATTAGTAATTCAGGTCTTAGAAAATCAGTATGAGTACTTTTTTCCTTCCTCCCTCTCTCCCTTCCTCCCACCCTTCCCCTATTGCCCCCATCCAATCCTTCCTTTCTCCCTCCCTTCCCTCCTTCCTTCCTATATTTCTGTCATTTGGAGAGCAAATACATCTTTATTTAATAAAGAAAAAGCTTTGGTCCTGAGCACAATGCAACGCTGGATGGATTGCAAATTTAACTAGACAGAAATCTAAATGAGAGGGGAAGTGGTTTTCTAACTGCAATAGTTAGAGTAGTCACTGATAAGGTCAGTTTTATAGGACAATAAGAGCTTTCTTAGAATTGGAAAATCTTAAACATTTTCACATTGCTATGATACTAGATCATTCAATCTATCAGTATTAATGGTAATCAAGTTTTTGTATGCACAGTGTTAAATATATTTATACTCTATCCATTTTGTTTGTCTGGAAATTTCCTCTGGAATCTTTCTTGCCTATGAAGAAGTGGATATATTTGTAATGCATTCTTGTAGCATTCTGGAAGCTTTGCTGTCTTGAAAAAAAAGACAGTTTTCCAGCTAAATTCTTTTCTCTTTCTTTTCCAGCTAAATTCTTTTCTCAATTTCAGAGACTTAAGTTGTGTTAGCAGTGAGAAGAACAGAATCTAAAACTTCTGATTTCAGTCTCTGTTCTTTAAGTTTTCAAACTGCTACCTTTCATTGATTTCTCACCTGTTTGGTGATGATGAAAGGAATGGTGTCATGGGTATGGATTTCCATTCCAGTGACAATTTACTGTTAAATAATAATTCTTTTTTAATCACTCCAAATTCCAGAATTTGTCATGTAGGCTAACAGGCATCTCATGATATAAGCAGAATTTTTTCATAATGGACATTGTGATAGTATCTTCAATAACAGCTGCAATAGTCTTGAGAATGAAGTCTGTAATAATCCAAGGTAATTATTTCAGTTACTAGTGGTTACATAAGTGCATGGTTAGTAACTAGTGGTAACATAAATGCATTTTTTTTTACAAGATAGGTGCACATTATTTCACAGTGAATTTCTCTATATATTTTCTGTATAGTTAGTATTTCCTAAAGACTGGATATATGACAATAGCAAGAGCAGGACATTGCTTGTGTAAAGCAAGCCCTGTAAGTATAGTCTCTGATCAAAAGACACTCATGAAGATAGTTAGATTTTGGAATGTGGAATTTTCAGCTCAGTTTGGTTCCAGAAGATAGGAGAAACCTTTACCAAGTTTAATAAAACATTTTAAAATCTTCAAATTCTATTTATGCAACTAATCATTTCTTTGAAGAAATACTCTGCCATTGTCATTCTTAGGTATTTCAAATGAGAAGATCTCAATGTTCAAATTCTGATTATGTTATCTTTTTGAATAACAATCACATAATTGGAAAATTTGCCCTCTCACTGCAGATATGGATCCCATAGTTGCAGAGGATGTATTCTATTTTGAATTTGAAAGTTCTTGAAAAATATTTGTGTGACTGACTCACAGTTAAGCTCCTTCTTTCTTTGTAGTGACTGGTGCTAAGACTACACAGGAAAAGGATGGTAAAACTTTCACTTCTTTCAGAAAGGAGATTCTCATATAGGCATGGGATAGTTGGGTGTTTCTTTTGCCACAAGTCTTTGAATGGAGATTCAACAGAAGAGATGCCAGTATCTCCAATACAGTAGATAAGCACCTTTGTACTTTGAATGTTTTCTTTCCCATGTCTCTGAGGCAGAATTAGAAATGCAAGATTTCAGATCCAAAGATATAGGTATTTATGATCTTCCCTTTTCAGGAAACTTCCCTATTGAGCAAAATGTGGGACATTCAAGGTAGGAGCAGACTCTGTAATTTGATTCTGGTACAATCCCTAGGTATATTTCTAAACCCTATCTCAGTTATAGGGACGGTCACTTTGGATTTTAGAAATTTTTGTAAAACTAATAGGGAAATTAAGAAGGAAGAATCTACAAGGATCATTGTAAGATTAAAGAGAAAGAGTTAAGGAAAATGACATGACTGGAAAGAAGATACCAGACCATACTAATGAGTACTGGGTTGTTCAGTGTATATTCATTTAGTGTGCAATCCATAACTCAGAAGCCAGAAGTAAAATGGTATAATTGGAAACCCTTTTTTCAGTGACTTGGATTCCCTTATGTAGCCTAGGACTGACTGATCTGTTACAGAAACTAAGTACGAAATATGTAAAAGAAAGTGTTTCAGGTAAGAATTTGGCCTCATTTATGTGTCCTCTTAGCTCCCTAGTTACATATAGTTAAATTACTTCATACAACAGTAGAATGTTGGTAGCTGCAGTGCCTCAGATTATAAAAGTCACAGCTGTAGATACTGCTTGTATGAATTTACCAAAATGTAATAGTCCACCTATTATAAAACAATATAAAATATTGCAGTTGTAACAACACCTAACAGTATGAAGTAAACATCCAGTTACTTACCCAACTTGGCAACCTTTCCTGGTTTTTTTTTTTTGTTTGGTTGGTTGTTTCGTTTTGCTGTTCTCACTGTACTATGAGGAGCTGAACTAATGCTTTTACACTGAATGGCCATTCCCTCTTCTGCTCCCTGATTTACAGTAGGTGCTAGAATATCATTTTCCCTTACCAGGAGTCTGACAGGCTTTCATTAGATGTGAGTGAAATTCAGTTTTTGTAGAGAATCACTGAATTCTGGAGAAAGACATTTGATTATAGAGCAACATGCCTGTGTTATACCTGTGTGAAAAAGAAGCAATATGGTCATAGAAGGTATTTCTGTATTGAATCACCTGCATGTAAATTCAAAGCTTCTTTGAAGAAAATCTGCTCCAAGGATGTGGTTGTTAAAACTAGATAAAATTCTACATTTCTGGGAAAGGTTAGAATGGGAGAGTGAGCAGCTCACTAACATGCTGGGTAATTTCAGTTTGAAGCTGTGGAGAACAAACCTTTTTATCAACAGAAAATTTTCCTTCATAATCTTGATGGGAGGTTTTCTGGCTTCTCCAAAAACAGAGATGGGAAAATAATGGAGCTGAGTAAATGGAGTTCAAGTGAAGGTCAAAATAAAACATAAAATTAATTCATTCCATTTCCGGGATAATTGTAAAGCTTTTGTACAGCTCTTATGGTAATGAACCAAATTATTTTTTAATGTGAGTAGAAATAGGATTGAAAGAATATAAAATGTAGTAGCCTCAACATCTACATGAGACTGGAGAGTAAGTAAAATATAATGGAAAACATGGAAAAATACCATGTATATTTGCAATATGAGAAAAAATGTACCTGTCCTGGGAAAACAGGACATCTCCCTTCCTCAGGTTGTAAATTTAGCATTTTCCCAAACAGTAAATTTAAACTTCCTCTACATACCCATCTTAAATCTGTAGTTATAAATGACAGTATTTTAATATGTACTGTATCATTGACTGAGTGGTGAATGTGTTCTTAGCTTGTTCTATGCAAACAAATAAAAGGAAATGGAGCTTAACCTAAGGACTGTGCAATATAGATCAAACACAAGTGAAAACAGCTCAGGCACATTAAAAACTGACAACACATACCAAAAGTGGTGAGAATATTTTGCAGGCTTTACAGTGGTTAAATTTGAAAGGCTTTGCAGGGGGAGAAATATTTTATGGAGGGATTTGGAAGGAGATGTATGGACTAGATAATATGGAGATAGTTGGTAGACTGGTCTTCAGAGATCTGATCCACTCCTGCAGTAAATATGAGGCATTACTTTTGGAGCAACACTCCTATATTGACACTTTAACCTGCTGTCCAAGCAAAATTCAGAACTGGCTAAAATAAGAAGGAAGTAGATAAAATAAAACTGTCTAAGATAGCCATGTTTTATGAAATAGAATCTTTTCCTAATACAAAAGAATGTGTTGCAGATTCACACCACTAGCTCAATGGGAATTTACACATCCTTCCTATCACCTGAAAACCCTAGGAGAATGAGCTGCCAAAATGAGCTGTCATAGGATGTATGGCTCCTAAGAGAATGCCACTTTGAGTCATACCTGCTGGAGGATCTGCTGACCCCATTGTTGGAGGTTAAATCCTAGTCCTGAAATACCACCCTGCCCACACATCAAATTATCTAGTATCCTTTTCACTATTTTTCAAAATAGCATGGTTTTATTCTTCTGTGTTTATGTTGTTGTTTTTTTTTTTCACTATGAGAGAAAAAGGAACAAGTAGATATGCCTGCTTTGTTTTCCAGTGTAGAAAAGAAGCATTGGTGAGGCTGTTAATATGAGTCAAAGTGCAGTAAGTACTTAACTCTGCAGTTTTAAGTAAGCTAGTGTATATACATGTATGCGTAGCTGAGTGTCTTTGTTATCAAATCTGGATAATTCAAGACATTTCAACACTGTTGGGAGGTACTGCATCAGTCACTGTCTGTTGTGTCTTCACTACTCCAAAAGGGCAAAGAACATTTGCCGCTCTGAAGTTGCTTGGTGAGTTACTTCTTTCTGCCTTTGGAAAATCAAAGCTGGTGAAGAAGTTGTCTCCCTGGCCTGTGTCAGCACTGCTAGTCATTGCACAGGTATGTTTTGTATAGCGATTTCTCCTTTGCCAATACTGAAGATTTCAGATTTACTTCACTATAACTGTTGCCTCTGTTTCCACTGAAATCACTGGAAGCAGTAGAAGCCTGGGCTTCTGATGGTGGCTGCCGCTGCACTGTTGGAAAGAAACAAATCTCTTGCTTTAAAAGTGACACAGACTTCAGACTTAGTAGAGCCCCAGAAACAGCACTGAATCGTTCCTTCTCTTCTTGCATCAGAGATGTAAAGTTAAGTAACACACTGCAATATTATCTTCTGCAGGGCTTGATGCTCCACAAAGGTTTTACCCATGTGTGTAGGGCTTTTAGAATATCCTGTCCGTCACCTTAATTACAAGCTGAAACTATTTCTGGTTTAAAGTTGTTTGTTTAGTTTAATGATATGAATGTTTTGCATTCTTCCTGAATAATCAACCGTGAGCTATGGAATCCATTTCCTTTCCATGTGATCTCACTCTGTCTGCTCACTGTAAATTGAGAACCAGGAATGGTTTGTATGAAATACCTCTAAATAATACTAAGGGATCTATCAGCCAGTTTTATGTGGCTTCCTTTACCAAACTGTCGAGAATTTCCCATATCATAGGAGCTGCTATCCAAAATGTCTCTATGGTATGCTGTGTGAGAGCCATGGCTAAAGCATTCGTGGTTCTGAAGTTATTGAATGGACACCATATCAGCAAAAGTTGTTTGGAATCTCCTCCACCGAGATCAGAGATGGGAAATATGGACCAGAATTGTCCTGCCTAACTTTACACCAAAGACAGCTGAAATACACTTGAGACTGAATTGTATGTCATAGAAAGCCTGCACTGTGCAACAGAAGAAGCAACACACACCAAGTTGTGAATATCAATATCGTGCCTTCACTTAGGTAAAAGAACCCTGTCTCTTTTTATAAATACTGTGGAAAAAATACAGCTGAATTATTGTTTTTCTCAATTCCTTTAAATGTTCTGCTAAATATATTACTGCTGTGGGTAATCTCCAAATTAGATAAAACACATACAAGAAGAAAATGATTAGGTAATTTTTTAGGGTTTTTTTTTTTCTTTTCACTTCCTTTCTGTCTAATTTTTCTTCTAATTATCTGTTGATCTGGATTTTGGTTTGTTTTGGTTTGTTTTCCCACCATTGTTGTCACTGAAATCAGTACTAACTGCTTAGCCAAATAATAATATGAAGGCATCTATTTGTGCTCTTACAATATATATAAAATTATTTGTAAGGAAAATACAGGTAAGCAGAGTCCTAAGGAAGATTAGAAGTCGTCCTGTGTTATTTTCCCCATTTTCTACAGTAATGTTGGATTACTTTACAGCTTGACAATCCTCTTCTAGAGAATTTCAGACCGTATATATATTGGCGCTTTAGGTTAATGTATCCCTGAATGCTAATATGCAGCAAAGAACTAAGTGGATGTTTCGAGGTGACTGTCCAAATATGGAGCCAGGAGGCAAAAACAATTAGAAACCTAATTGTGTTCCTCCACCTAAGTTGGCTGCTAAG
The DNA here is from genome assembly GCF_987193195.1 of Phasianus colchicus. Classification (NCBI taxonomy): domain Eukaryota; kingdom Metazoa; phylum Chordata; class Aves; order Galliformes; family Phasianidae; genus Phasianus; species Phasianus colchicus. The sequence continues at coordinate 44,972,822 of NC_143439.1, forward strand.
ATGCTCCAGGATTCAGGCTGGTGATGCCCAAGAGTAACTGGGAGCAGCAGCAGAGTAGGGACTGGCAAAACCTTTGGGACTTCAAGGATTCAACAATGCAGTGCTGATGAGAGAGAGTGAATGAGTGAGTGAAAGAAATTGTATGTTAGGAAAATCTGCAAGAGTGGTCAGGCACTGGAATGGGCTGCACAGGGAGGTGGTGGAGTCACTGTACCTGAAGGTGTTGAAGAAACATTTAAATGTTGTACTGGGAGACATGGTTTAGTAGGAAATATTGGTGATAGGTGGATGGTTGGACTGCATGATCTAGAAGGTCTTTTCCAGCCTTGGTGACTCTATGATTCTATAATCAAATTCATTGGTTAAAAGTGCTAATCTAATAGGCTTTTTTATAGATTCTCTAGGGATTGTCATTTATGTCTATTACAACATGGAAATAGTAATTATCATTAAAGTTCCAATAAGAGTGAACCTTAGGGAATATAGGCAGAGAAAAAAATGTTAACAATTCATGTGCACCCTCAAAGTATGTCCTAATGTATATGTGCTTATGATTCAAGATTTTGTCTTTATTGTTTTTCTTTTGGACAGCAGAAAACATTGAAAAACTTTTCTCATTGTGAGAAGCTTGATTTTGTGGTAATTTGAAATACTAGTTCTGCTTAGATGGTATTGGAGACAAGGTACTAAGTGCAACTTGTAGATTTGTTCAAAATGTAAACGTGACAGTTTCCTACAAGGCGTAGAGATGAAAATGAACAGTAACATGTCACTTTCTCAGTTATATAGGCAAACTGAATTCAATTTAACTCCTTTTATAAAAACTCTTAGAAGTGTCTATTCTTTCCTTCAAAATTATTTGAAGATTATTTATTCAGTTTCCAAATTTGATGTGTCTCCAAGGTTGGTGGAGATTAAACATATTAATAATCTGTGAAGATAACACTCAACTCAAATTAGTTTCTGGTTGAAAACCAGAATCTCACCTTAAATAACTTTGAATGTTGGACGTTCACTTAATTTAAGATGAAGATTGATTGTACAGATGCCTCTGTACTGTTTCTACTGAAGAAGCTAGATAGACCTTCTTCATGATAGAGGCAAATAATTCATGGCATCTGAAAGCTGTTATGAAAACCTCTGGGGAAAATCATCAGTGTATGTTAATGGGATATATCTTTAAAAATACATCTGATTCCTGTGAGCCTGCATGGCAATTTTATCCACTGTTCTTCACAACTCCAGTCACAGTAGAATAGATTCAAGATAACAGTTAAAGAAAATCATTCCTTTGAATCTAACATGGCTTTCATCATAGCTGAAAACATCACAGTAATGGATAAAAAGAGAATTAAATGTGAACCTTTTTCTAGAACATCCTTGCAGTTTGGCAATGAACTTTGAGAGGACTCCGTTGGGACAGATGCACTGGGAAAGTGGACTAGGATGGTGAAAAAAATTGTGGCTTTTTTTCCTCCTGAACTGTTTTCTCAGCTTGAAGTGTTTTTCTGCTGATGAATGAATCACACAATTTAATAATAAGCCTTGTAGATGCAGCAATACTAGAAAGAAGCTAAGGTTGAGTGTAAAGGGACATGCATGCTTTTTTTTTTTTTTTTTTCTATAATAGCTGAAGCAATCTCAAACTGCTTTTCCTAACATCATATAGAGGATTGCACAGGAGAAAAAAAATATTTTTACTTAGTTTTTGGACAACATTATTAAAAGCAAAACCCATGGGAAGTAAGCATCACTTTTTGAAGTTTCGAAAGAGTTACCTTCAGTGGAGAATTGAACACCTTAACTGACAGTGTTTTTACTCCTTAATCAATTGCCTTGGGCAAACACTCAGCGGGGATAAGCTGTATGATGATGATAAAAATTTCTTTTATCCCTGTTTCTGCTATTTTGTAGAACCTGAATCTGTTGTGCCTTGTTCTGTTAAATCACATAAGACAAGGGCAACACCATCATCAACAACATCATTTGCACCAGAAGATTTACATGTTTGTGCCTAGGATTATATTGCTTATCCTGCTTGATAGTAGGGTGCAAACTAGTGCAGTTGCCTTAATCAACTTCTTGCTATACATCTGTCAGGTTGTGTTATCTCTGTGTTTCAGTTACACATAAACAGATTTGTATGCTGACCTGAGCTGTTCACTTCAGGTCATACAAAGTCATATGGGAAATCTGTATTTACTTTAAAAACCTCCAAACTCAGAGCATGAGTGTAAGCTTTTTCATAAGTCCAGTAAAATACATACACTTGGCACTCTGTGATACCATCTGGCTACTATATAATTTAAGAGAGAATCAAAAACTGTTTGATGATTATACTGGAGGGAAAAATAATTAGTGTGAATTTTCTTTTTTGTCTTCCCAGAGACCTGAGATCTCTGTGTAGAAGATGATAAAGTTTCCAAAGAAACCAAAGGAAATCAGTTCTATTTATTGTCAGGAATTCTCAATGTAGATCTTTGTATCAACACATGTTCCTCCAGTTTGGTGGCTACAATAAAAAGGAAGTGGAGAGGAAGCTTCTAGTTAATGAAAAGGCAGTAAGAAATCTGATTGGGAGATAAAGTTTTGTGGCTGGAGTAAAAGCACTTCTGAATAAGTAAGCAAGCTTTATTGTGCATGCTAAGCATGTGTGCAGAGACCCTCAGGCTGACACACCTTTCAGGCTGTACAGGAAGAGAAGATGAGGCTACACTCATGTATATGGAGCAGAGGCAAGCAGATCAAACCTAGAACTCTTCCAATGTATGTTTTGGCAATTGTTAGAGACATGCAAATCTGAAAAATGCTTTGTTGTTTCTGTTCAAGTACACTCTGAGATTTACTTAAAACCTGATAAATTTATGCATTATTTTGAGATTTGTGTAGTTCTGGCAAATGGAACATTATAAAGCCCATGAATTTCAGTAGACTAATAGTTGTAGGGTACTAAATTACCTCAATTTCCTTTTCTAAATATTCTTATGCTTTCCATTAGTCCTTTCTTGGAAATTATTTATCTATTTTGGCTAAATTATTCCATTGAAATTCATCATAAGGAAGCTGTAGTTAAGTAAGATAATTTAACTGGAAAAGGGTTTTTTACTGAAACATGTCCGTTCTACTTGTATATATTATTAATATGCTGAACATCTTTAACACTAATAATATTACTTAAGACAGGATTCACCCAGTAAAATGATATTGCTCTGCTTTCTTCACCCAAATTACCTACTTATAGAAGATTTATTACTGGTATTTCCTGTGTTTTATTAAACCTCTGTTAGGTACTCATAAAATTAAGGAAACACTTTTTAAAATAAGTTTCTACTACTTTCAGCATAATGAATGATTTGACATAATTTTTGACTGTGGGATTTATAAGGATAACAAGGTAAATCAATTTTGTATGGAGAGTAGACTTTTATTTTTAGAGTGGTAATAAAGTAAAAGCAAAATGTAAGAAAAATAACAATATCATTTTCATGACATCAAATGTTTCCTAATTAATGAAGGAATTGAACCTATCTAAAGCATTCTAAATAATGATGAATGATTTCATAGTACATCAAAGTACGTTTGATTATTTTCAGTTACATCAGATTTTCAATTGCATACAATTTTCAATGAATTATAATCAATCAATCAATCAATCAATTTCTCTTTTACCTTTGTTTCCTATAGTTTAAGACCAGATGACTTATCTGATCATCACTATAAAATCTTCTGCACTCCAAAAGTCATCAGCTCTCACCCAGATTAGTTATAGAGTTATCTTAGTGAGCAAAAGATATATCACTTGTGCTTCATCAGTTTCATAATATCGGAGAAAAAAAAAATCACTGGAATAAATCACAATGATTAAGGAAGAGGATAGTGATCTAAATATATCACACTAACGGGAAAGAAAGTGGCATCACTGAAATCTGCTGAAAAGACAGGTATTCCCACCAAATCCAAAGAGCAAACTGAGTATTTCATATGTACGTGAAAAGCATAATCAAGAAGAACAATGTATATCTTTTTGAGATCACTTACTTTAGAAATCCTGTTACCCTAGTAAAACTCATAGCATTTGGAACAAGCTGTATCTCACTAAAATATAAAAGCAAAGTAACTGCTGTGTCTTATTTTCTGATATATTAATAGTTGGGTGGAAAAGCATCTGCAAAAAAAGCATTTCAAATATTCTTTTATCTCAATTTAAAATACTGGGATAACTTATAATTCAAAATAAGATTTTAGGACACTTTAGAATGGTGTTAATTTATTAAAATTTATGGGAGACTGATGTCAGACATCTATGACACAAGGTATTTTAATGATAAAATGTCAGAATTGACACGAGAAATGAACTAGCCTCATGCAGGAGTATATTAAATTATTCAAAAAAAAAATTCCATCTCATGTCCAAGTCTAGTCATTTAGCCATCACTTCAAGCCTGGTATGCAAGCAAGAAATTTTGCTAAGCATCAATAAATATATTTATGATCCTTAAGACCTCAGGCTGGTTTTGTCAGGGATTCTGTTTTTTCTCTGACGTATTTTATTCTTGCATAATACTGTAAATGCCCACAATGGCTGAAAGCAATGACTCTGTGAACCATGTTATAGGTGGAAAAAAAATGGGATGCTGAACAGGAAGGATGGAAAATTAGAGAAATGGAACTGATAAATGGAAAAGTAAGGAAGAAGTTATAAAGAATAGCATGGAACAAAAGAGAATTGTCCCAGAAACCTCTTTTAAAATAGAGAAACCAGCCATCAATTGTACAACATTCCACAAAGTTATTCTAGCTCATATGGAGTCTTTATTTATCAAAGCACATTTTGATACAATAACCATTGATTCAAGAACAAATTGACCAGGAATTCTGTGTGCATTTTTCTCTGTAAAATAGAAGGAACAGCTTCGTAATGTGTAAGAAAGAAAAGATTTGAGTGGAGTATTTATCAAACCAAATGGATTGAGTCAGTTTGGAGTCTTAGATTTTTTTTTTTTTTTCAGTAAATTCCCCCTGATTTCAAATCTTATGTACTATATGCTACTCTGTGTCTAATATGTCAAAAAATCAATTTCTATACAGCATTATAAATGAGAATTACTGAGTTAAGCATGGATAATACAGCTCTGCTTAATATGATTACTGTTATTCTTTCAGGTCTCAAACCTCTTTCAAGACTTAATAGATCAATGTGACCTATGCCTGAAGCCTTGCTTTCCCAATATGCTTACATCTTTATTTAACCTTGTGATTAATGGAATGTGCTATTTCTGCTTTTCTGTAATGGATGGTTATGTTGGAGCAATACACAACTTAGTAATGACATCTCATTCCATAGAAGGGATTATAACAAAAATACATAGGTGAAACAGAACTGGCAAATGCATTCTTATTCCATCTTTCTCTTTGACATCTCTTTATACCCTAAAAATGGCTTTCCCAGTAAATGGTAACACTTCTTTCTGAAAGTTCACTTCTGACCACCAAAGGGATTACATTGCTCAAAGAATTTGTTGGTAGATTCACAGACTGTACACTGAATGGCAGATTAAAACATGCAACTGCTTCACTTTGAAGACAATTGTGCACTTCTAAGGATTATGAAAATTATATCAAATCCCATGGTTACTAAAATGTTAAAGTGTTTTTTCCTGAAATGAAAAAATTACTGAAGTCCTGTCAACATGTATCAAGCCTTACAAAAAAATAATGTATCTTTCATTTGTAGATTTGCAGTTTATGCAACAGCAGACTAATTTGTATAATTTCATGAGTACAGAGATATTTCCATTGTCAAAACTGAAAACTGTGATACATCTTTAATTCATTTATGAATTTATCTGTTGTCAAAATTGCTTAGGCCTGAAAAAGCAAACATGCCAGTCAAGGTTAAATATATATTTTTAAAATTTTTATTTATGAATATGTAATGGATTTTTAATTGGCTTAAAATAGTGTACTTTAAAATTAAAAATACTTACCTGTTCCAAGTTATACTGATATGCAATTCTAGTCATCCCACTTCAAAAGGATATGGATAAGAGTGGAGTAGGTTCAGGAAAGGATGTCTAGACAGAAAAAAAAGTGTCTTCCACTGCTTGAATAACTTTTATTGAAGAAGATTTTTAATAGTATTTCATTCAGAAAAGAGATAATCAATTGAAAATTAATCTGTATTTCATAAAAGGTATGGCAAAAATGGGCAATTATGATGATTCTACTTCTCTAATAGCATAATGGGCTCCAAAGTAAATAATGGATCTTACAATTAACATAAGGAAATACTTTCCCACATAGTACATAAATAAACTGGAAATATGACTGTCAGAGAAACTGCAAAAAGCAAAGCTACAAACAAGCTCAGAAAGGGTTTTATCAGTTTCACGAAAAATTGATCCTTTGGCAACTATAAACTCCAGAGTCTTCGGTGAACCTCTGGAGAAGGAAGTCCCTTAAGTTGAGACTTGAAAATACTGAAAGTGAAAATATCAGAGAGATTATTTTTCCCTATGGGAACACTTGGCTTTCACTGTCGCTATGGTTAGCAACAATTGGTGGTCATAAGAAAAAAAATATTTGCATAGATAAACCCTGTGCTGACACCACATGGTCATTCTTCAGCCAACCCATCAATTGCCTGTTGGACTTAACTTTCAGTAAGGTAAGTAAACTTTTGCCAGTTTAAAACTTTTCAGCAAAGACTCTTTTCTAAAAGTTACCCTTTGAATTCATCCTCCAGTGATTAAAGAATATATGTACTACCACACATGTAGAGAATATTATTTAGAAAAAACATATCCTAATTAATAAAGTCATTACTATTATGAAGTAAATGAAGTTCTAAGCATATTTTGGACCTCTAAGCATAGAGCAATACATGTAATAATGAATGTGTCACTTTATTTTTGTTGTTGGTAGGAACAAATTAGGGCTTTGCATCAAACTGTCTGTTAGACTGTCAGAATCAGTTTTGACTGTATTAATGCATACCTAATTTTTCCCTTAGAATCTCCTTGAAACGTAATGCTTTATAAGAACTGCAAACTCCATTTGTCATTTTGATTATATTCAGCATCCTTCACAAATGCTTGTGTTATTCTAAAACACTCTAAATGACAAATATTCTGTATTGATTTTTGTTGACATTAATGCTACAGTTAATATAAAAATCTTAGAATTCCTTGAGAATTGTTGAGGGATTTTAAACAGTCTTAACTCTTTTCTGAAGGTCATAGCTGCTTTTTCAATGTAATAGATTTTCGTTAGATGAAGTTTCCCAGCAATGATGCCTTTCTTTAAGAGGTGAAGACAAGACAGCAAAGTAAGGAAAATTGAAGCTTCAATTCAATTCTCTGATCTGGTTGGTAATTACCAACAATTTGCTTGTCATGGTTATGAGAGATATTAGGATGTGCCCTAAAGGATTCTAGAAGCTGTCAAGGATTGCAAACATTTTTATGACCCTTAAAGATGTCTTGTGAAAGATCTGTAGCATGAAGTTATTTTCCTTGAAAAGAAAATTTATTTGGGGTGTACTCACATTCTTCTGCTCTCCATTCTAGCACTGACCAGTTTCTGTCTGCAGAATATAGAAAGTGCTGTAGGGAAGTTTAAGGTAAATGCATAGTGCTCCCTTTTGTAGTTGAGACAGTGTGTGAAAATGTTCTCTGGAATGTGAAATTCTCTAACAGAACCTGAATATAAGTAAGTATAAGTGAAAGGCATTTTTTTGGATGTTGCTGTTGATTTTTAAAATATCTTTGTGTTTATAACAAATAGAAGTATTTCAGAAAAGCCCTAATGCATTCTGAGAGATTCTTTTTTGCAACAGTAGAATTAATCCTCATAGATCCTAGGGTTACTGCACAGAAATTTGTCAGCTACCTATTATGGATTAAGATGGAGCATATAAAGGTATAGTATTAACTTTTGAATCTTTGGATGTTTTCAGGTTTAGAAGAAGACTTATGTTTTGAGATTACTCTCTCTGAATAAAATCTATTTCCTAAAGAAGATTAAGCTAGGATCTTGTAAATTAGCCATCAAAGATGCAAAGCAAAAATACAAATAAAAATTAATATTAATGGCACGTGGGCTTTTAATGGTCAAAATCTGCAGAAACATATTTGTGATGACACATAATTCCCTCAGTGAAAGTCAAGGGTTAATATATTTTTATTGCTTTAGAGCAACTAAAATCTACCTTTGATCAGCAGAGATTTAGTCATATCCACAAGATATTTTTTTTTAATATTACTTTGTTTTAAATTGTCCAAATCAAGTACTGAATGGGTGTTAAGAAACTATTCATCTCAGTTCTAGAGAACTGTAAGCCAGGTCCAGGGCAGCTGTATATGCTGTCTTTTACTGCCTGTTCCTGTATTTTTTTTCTTATGGAGATCTGGAGTTCAGTTTTGACAATCTAGTGTACTTCAAAAAACCTGAAATTCAAGTAGTCATTTGTTTTCCAGTTGTCACTGTTGCACTGAATCCAACAACCTTTATATTTTGTTTACAGACAGCTTCTCACTACATTTGAGTGTAGCACAGAGATACACGGCAACCATTTAAGAATAATCATCTGTGATTAACCTAGCTATTCTTTCTAGAGAAGTATTCTGTTCTATTCTCTTCTTTTAAATAATTAACATCCTATTCAAGTTTAACTAATGCCTTATTTTCCTGCCTTTCTAAATGAAGAAAGGCCCAACAACACACAGAAGCCTTCAAATTTTACTTCATGAATGTATGAACACTATACTTTCAGATAATTCCAAGCTTGACAACTGTTTGGTATTATGATTTCAATGAATATACTGTCACAACTGATGGCATAGATGATTACAAAATTTTTTCTTCAAGATACATAAAAGGCAGTTTTAGTTCATGATCTGTCAGTAGATTGAATTTAAGGTCCCCTTCTTTATATTTCCTTCATGCATGGCCAGTTTTGAAATATTTCTCCTGTATATTATTAAAAAGCAAATGTTACTGTCATTTATTCTTCCTTTTTTTTTTTTTCCTCCAGAGTATATACATCAGCTACTATGTAGGTGAGAGAGGCTGTGTTTGCAAGTTAAATGCTTTCATGCAGTATAAAAGAATGGCAATATCACTTGTGTAGCTGGAAAGACTAGTAAAGAACAATAGTTTTCAAAAACGCTGCAGCTTTTTTCAATTGAAGAAACACATCAAAACAGATTTATAAGGCTGGGTAAGAATATTCATACTACTCAAATGGGGAAAAATAACTTCAGACAGTATCTTTGCATCATACACAGTACATTTAACCAGAGTATAAAACCTACAATGATCTCTTTAGTTAAAAGAATAAAGCTGAATATGGATATATTTATTATATCCAAAATATAAATATATTGTAGATAAGTGAGGTAAGTAGTGAACTTCACAGCAGGAGTAATATTAAGCTGTTATTAGCACTATTTGCTTCTACTCCCAGGGATACCTCTGTGACACAGGGTGAGATGGTTACTTCACCTTGCTACAGAATGCCTTTTCTCAATAAGCACTGGAAGTGAAGTTCAGAAAATGAAGACTGGCCTAATTCTTAGCCTAAAGCATACTATATGCCATGCAGACCTGCCTGAGAAGAAATTAGAACAAATACTAACTAAATGTCCTAGTTTAGAACAGCACAAAGTGAAAAAGCAAGAAACACCAATTGCTGACTATAGCAGTACAGATGTGATGCAGTAGTATTATTACATGCAGGGTTATCTGAGAGTATGTGGGACACAAGGGAGAACATTCATCAGACCAAAAAATGTAGCTGGAAAATGCTCCAGGACACACAAGGTTTTTTTGGATGTTTTTACCTAGGAATTCAAAATCTGAAGAAACCTCGAGCTCTCATCTTCATTCCAAGCTCACTGTCTTTTTATTGAGACATATTACAATGCAGCCATAGCACCAACATGACAACACACCACAAATCTATCCCCTGGAGAAATGTGTGGTATTATTGCACTCTGTAGTTCACACTAACTTCAGCTGAACCAAGCATTTGCACAGGTTAAATGTCCATGGCTTTCTTTTTTTTCTTTTTTTCTTTTTTTTTTTTTTAATATCCTCCCAGAGAAGATTCTACCAAGCAGAGTACCCACACTTTTCTTTATCAAGTTTGAGCTCATTTTTGGGAATGGAGTGCTTGTGTAAGCTGTCAATTAAATAGGAGAGGAATAGATGACACCCAAAAGAAAGGGCGGATTGTTTTGTTTTGTTGTGGTTTGTTTTTGTTTGTCTTCCAGAGATGCAGAAATGCCTCAGATGAATGATTCAGCTGAGTTTCTTTGCTTACCTTTTAGTTTATGACAACCCAATTTGCTCACTGCCAACCAGTGCAATCACAGCACTGTGTGAAGTTGCTAAGTCATCACTAGGCCAGAAAATACTGGCTTAACTCTTGCTTGCTGGTCTGCTGTCTTCTCTTAGCTTGAAGAGAAGACATAGCATTTGCTGCCTTGAAGAACAAGCTGCATATCCTGACTGCTAATAGGAAGAGGATAAAGTGATGAAAAAGTCTCATGGAGACATATTCCTAGAGATCCATATGTGCTAAGGAGGTGCTTAACACTGAAAGAATAACTTCCAGGAGCATAAGTGTGGGGAACGGTTGGACTTCTGTGAAATTATTAAGGACAATCTGTATTTGGTCATCTAGCTATGTGATAATGGGAAATATATCCTCTTGTTTTGACCTTCATAATCTCCTAAGGAGTGTATACAAGGGAAGATGATTTGGTACTGAAAACATCTGCTGTGGAAAGTAGATGAACCTGATCTCTCTTGCATCTGCATCCAAGATCATGTGGTAGCATACAGCAAAGAGTTTATTAACTTTTCCATTCAGCTATTGTCTGAGGGGGGAAAGCTCTTACACCATCAATACTGCATGGATGGTACAGGCATGGACTTTGGATTATCTCCACACAGGTTTCTGTTTTCTCCTCTGGTATCTGCTGGATGTCTTGTTTTCTCAGAAGCAAATTTGAGCTGGCTTGTTCTTGCAGGGTCAGCTGAACCTCCATCTCATTTTGACCTTTGATAAAACAAATATTATATGTTTCAGATATGTGAAATAATATGTTGTGGCAATCTATCTGACAGAGACATGGAAGAAAGGACAAGACAAAATAATTACTGACGTTATCTGCAACAGCAGGAAGAGAAGATCATAATGGTTTTTAGTTTTTCCAGTTACACTTGATTGTTCCATAACAACAGAGCAAATAACTATTTCTCATAAAATACACAACCCCTTTTTCTTTCTAGAATGAGTCAAGAAACCAGAGAAAAAATATAACCCATGATGCACGCTGTCAGGTTTTTTTCTACCTCCTTCCTGTACTGCAATAAGGCTTTCAGTAGTTCTTTTTCTGGAAAATTCATCTGCCTTGAATAAAGCAGTATAAAGGTTTCTCAGCAATTATTTAAGAACAGATTGCTGAGTTCAGCCTTTATGTAAAAACAGCAGTTCTAAGTTTGTGTTTTGTAGAAGCAGTAAAAAAAGCATAAGCTAGGCATAACATTTTCACTTTATAATAATAGTGATCAGCAAACTAACTGAATTCTTCTGAGCTGTTCTGGGAGAAAGTTTGCCAGTCATTTATCTGACAGAGAAACAAATATACCTACCAATGACTTAAGTAAAAAGGCACCCAATTCAATACAATTCTTGTTATTAGTGTAAGTTTGGCTTAGTCTTGACAAGAATAGATTTTCAAAGGTAAAGACAGAATGAATGTAAATATGTGAATTATTCTTAATAAGTAATCAGCCAAGCATCTATTCAAACTGGTGCTGGTATTAGCAGGATTTCTAAGGCTCTCATGATGTTGCACCCACATGTTCATGTACCTTCCATGAAATTCAGCTTGCTTAAAAGTGCATTTTAAAAATGATTTATTGATTAGACTTATACAAAGGGATTCCAATGCTTTATGATATTCTTGGATCTGAGTATGTACACCATCATATCTCTGCTCTATATTGAAATACAAGCTGCTGTGCACTGAGCTGTCCCTAGCTGTTTAGCAGGCTTTTCCTTTTTACCATTCACTTGGAAATAAAGCTGGACACATAGTGTATGTAGATATACACCCATTCTATTTTGGAGTTCACCTGTGTATTTCAGATGAGTGATTAATTTTAAGAAACTTTACTTTTTAAAAGACTAAAGTCTCTAGTCCAGTAATCCAAATGCAGAGACTGAATTTTCCTTTAAAGAAGAAATTGAATCAGATGAAAGCATACGGGTTAAGTGCTAAAATCATTAAATGCCTTCCTATTGCCTTCATCAGCAACTGGTAAAAGTAGTCCTTACTAGCATTAAAACATGTTGTCCTGTTTAATATGAAATAAAACAGAAGACCTTTGCCCACAGGATGTCCAGGTGATGACATCCTAATACAGAAGTAGAATACAACGTAAACAGAACATTTTTCTGCTTTCACACTTCAGTTTTAGAAACTTTTTGACTCATTTTTTTAAAAAAGAATGACTATGTCTTTAAGCAACTAAAAAATATAAGATTGAAACAGAACTAACTGCCATAGCATGAGACATATTGACTAAAAAATAATAACAATCCATTTATTACAAGTGCTGTATATTGACAAAACAGATTTTTAAAGATTGTTTTTTGCAATGTGGTACTAGCATTTAGTATGAGCACTTTTCATCAGAGATCTTAGAGCTCCAACTTCTAATCTGAGATTGAATGTAGTATTTAATCTGAAAAAATATTATTATACAACCCTTATTTTCCAGAAATGCATAATTTATTTGACAGAAAGAAAGCTAAAGGAAAATCCAAAGGAAAACCTCATTCTTATTCTTACCTGACTTTAGCAATTTGGCATATCTTTGAGTAAACATTAAAAAGTTTGCTTAGGTTCTCAGAAGTTAACACTCTAGGAAAAAAAAAAAGAAAAGAAAATAGAAAAGGAACTTTGAATCTACCAATTCAACATTTTGCTTCCTCACAGGTAACTGAATCTGTATTTGGACCCAGAGGATCCAGACACAGAGAAATTGTTCTACTTGTAACCACTTAAAACATGACATTAGAGGTTCCAAATGGTGTCCAACACAGAAAGGGAGATGGTCTGGAAAATTATAGTGAATGCTAAAGGATTGCTAAAGCCAAAAGTATGAAACTTGGCAAGATGTGAAAGAACTGACCAATTCTGTTTCTTTCAAAGTAGGAAATGTGTGAAGTGAGGGAGAAGACTAAGCCTCTCTATAAACTGGGAAATCTGAAAGAAGAGCATGTATGCAAGAGACTTAGAGAAATAAATCAGACTAAGGATTTTTGCATTTTTAAAGGTGAAAAGGTACTCTTATATACACTAAATAATTCAAATTCAAAGGATTAAAGGATTTTCTAAATAAAGGTGTACCACTATTTTCAGCTGGATTCTTCGATTCTTCTTAAAAGGTATATGCAACATTTCTATTCTATGCAACAGATCTATTCTTCATGAAACTATGTTACAAAAAAAAAAAAAAAAAAAAAAAAAGCAAAGCTCCGGAACACTCAACTCTGTTTTAAGACAAAAAAATTAAAAAAAATTAGAATTTCAAATGTTTCTGTGACACAGATTTGAAACAGCTCCTTGCAAGAATTTGATATTTTGTATGAAAGAAACACAGTATCACGTCATCAGTATTTTGCAGTTTGAGATATATTAATAATTTCATTGATATTCTTACCTAATGTCTTTGTGATGAATGGAACCTTTCTTCATGGGAAGCTGTCATATTCCTTATGCAAACAGCAGGAATGCTTCCTTCATGCTAACAGCAGAAATCTACATAACAATACTTTTAAAAATTTTTTTATTATGAATTTATATCATAATGTTCAACTTGCTGGACTTTCTATTTTGTGCACATTTATGAGCATACTGGACATCCTGAACAGTACATTAATTAATGCAAAGTGTCATAACACCTATCTCAATTGATGATTATTTTCTTAGTGTTGGGAAACAGTTTTGAAATCAGTATATTATGCAGATTATGAAGTTCAGGAAAAGCTGATTTGGGCTAATACAGGGGCTTTGATTTATGCTCTGATATGATGGTCAGTAAGTGAGCAAGTGTAGAAAATTTTAGGACGTTCTAAGGGGGAACAATACTTTTGTGCACACGGGCAACTACTTGCAGAACGCAGTCCCTTAGGATTGTTTCTGTTGGATTTTTTTTTGGAGGGATGGAGTGAACCACCATCTAGAATATATTTACATTTTCTCGCATTTTCATCTTTTTCTCCCTCATTTTGTATATGATGTTATTTTTCAGCCTCGATTTTAGTAAAATTGGAGGCAGCTCTGACAACATCACCTACACCTAGCATCTATAGAGGATTTGTTTATTAGTGAAGGTATTGTTTTCATTTGTGCAACTTTTATTGGAGTACTAGCATAGTATATTTTAACATCTTGGACCCCTTTGCAGAACTTTAAGTACATCTGAAATACCAAAAGAATTTTAAATCAACAATCAATCCAAGTGATAATGTGGGATATACAACTTTTAGAACCAAGGAAATGGTAATATTTCTATGTCACTTTAATAACATGTTAATTTGCAAAAATTTTGTGTTTTTTTCAATGAATGTAATTATCATGAGTAGTAATAACAGTAATGACGATCTTTCATAAGGTAAGCTAAGAAATAGGAAAGCATATC